>NC_142946.1:47462011-47507011 GCF_046866305.1 Octopus bimaculoides
TATATGTACATATATATATATATGTATGTATGCATGTATGTATATATGTATATGTATATATATGTGTGTGTGAGTATATATATATATACAGGGTGCGGTAAATAAACTGTCGTCAAAATTACGCAAAAATTAAAATAACACAGACATCTCATTTTAACAGATATATTTACCAAAATTACATCAAAATATCTTGAAATACTAAAGAGTTAATTTATTCTATAAAATCGCCATTGGCTTCAACCACGGCCTCCAGACGACTTCTCCAACTCTTCTGGACGGTCTCCTTCTTTAAGCTGGTGAATGCTGCCATAACCCTTGCCTTCAGTTCATCTTTGATGTTAAAAGGGGTTTTGTTGGTCTCTCGCTCAACTGTACCCCATACATAATAATCAAGGGGGCTGCAGTCCAGGGAGTTAAGTGGCCAGATGTTAGGGATGATGTGGTCACAGAAGTTGTCTGACAGCCATGACTTGTGTGGTATGGTGCTCAGTCTTGTTGCCAGACATAGGGTCTTCCAGCAGCCACGCTCTTGGCCCAGGGCAGCTCTACCTTCTCCAGGTACTCCATGTTGAGTCTGAGGCCGTGTGGGAAGATGAATGGAGGCATAACGTCACCATCGCTATCGATCACTTCAAACACCGTGATGTTGACTGGATGTTTGATCTTTATGACTCTCGGTACATGTCCTCAGATTGACACCTAAACACTCTGAAATGTTCGTATTGGAGCTTCCGGCGCGAATGCCAAGCAATACAGCATGTTATTTTCAAATTTCTGGTAGAGTGAATTGCGTCATGGTGCTGTTTTTTCTCACAGACAGTGCCCAACTGACCCTATTATACTGTGTAGTTGACAAAATCAAAAACAATGCGCACAATGGCGACAATTTACCCATCGCACTCTGTATGTGTATGTTTGCGTGCGTGTGTATATAAATATGTGTGTGTGTGTGTATGTGTATATATATATATATATATATATACTTGTATGTATGAATGAATATATCTACACGCATACATACATATATTAACGTGTGTGTTTGTCAGACTGTAAGTGTGCTTATTCATATTATTAAACAATATATAAATAGTAAGAGAAGCGTGTGCAAAAGCAATTTTAAATGAAGTGTGTTTACCTAATGGGTAAACCAGACAATCGTATTTGTCTACGTGTGGGCCGGGATTTTTTATTTTGTTCAACTGTTGTGTTTTTTTATATCTACTTCGATGACTCACCGTTTGTATAACAGATTCAACAAAAGTTAACTGTACCTTTTTCATTAACCCCACAACCGATATATCAACTACTTGTCATATACCAGATTTGAATCACTCGTCTTTTGTCTCTTTGAAATGGTGGCTTATGTCTAAAATACGTATTATAAATAGGACGAGGAAGTCCTTTTTTATAATACGTTTCCCTCTGATAATTGTAAAGAAATTATACCTTAAGTTTTATCTAAATGAAAAAATATTTTGAAATCAGGAAGTAAAATAAAATTTCTAATCTTAACACCTGGACTAATTCATAATCTTGAACGGTTTTTTTTGGGGTTTTTTTTGTGGTGGGGTGCTGTTCCTAATAACAACAGATAATGTTGAACTGTTATCTTGTTTTCGGCTATTTTTTGCTCCATTACTGTTTTAATAATCGATGAACTATTCAAATAAATAAATAAATGTTATTTTATTTCATTCCTCCTTAAGCTGTTCATAGTTATTAATGAGAAATTTTACGTTAGCTTGGATGGAATAAAACAAAATTCCAGGATTTTAACAGGTTTGAGATCAGTGAAAATACATGATTG
Source organism: Octopus bimaculoides (assembly GCF_046866305.1). Lineage (NCBI taxonomy): Eukaryota > Metazoa > Mollusca > Cephalopoda > Octopoda > Octopodidae > Octopus > Octopus bimaculoides. Next base: position 47,463,819 of record NC_142946.1, read on the forward strand.
ATGGTTGAGAGCGATCAATTTCAGCAAATGTCAGATCTCTTCACTGAAACATTTCAGTGAATTCAGATACAACAAAGTAAATAATTCTAAAAAAAAAATCTTTGAAAATTAGATGAAAATAACAATGGCTAAAGTTTCAAAATTCTATTCTAAAAGGTACGCTGAAAGTGTAATGCGTCGTTTGCAGACGAACAGTGTCAACCGCTTGTCTCTCTCCTGCACTGCTTTTGGTGGGTCGCTTTTCAGTAGACCAGAGTTTTCACCCAGTTGATCGATATATGACCTGGCAAGACGACCCTTAGGCCGTTTTCCGAGTATTGATTCTCACATCTATCTCACTATTTCATCCTTACTACGAAAGCAGTGTCCACAAAATCTCAGTCTTGGTGGATGTAGCTCTTAAAAAGATTACCATAAAGACTCAGATTCATTATATGGGACTGCCATTTGATGTCAAGCGATGCTCTCGGAAGTCTTGTACACGTCTCATCTAGTTTTCTTTTCAATTCCTTTGTTAGAGTCCATATTTTTATTGCAAGTTGGGCATTGTACTTTACAGATTAGCTTACATACAAACAAAGACACAATAGATATATATATATAAATAGATACGAAAAAGTTGATAATTTCTTATATCTGGACTCCTGGGTTGATACAAGCGTGTGAGAAGGATCAGCCTGCTTTAAGACGGATGCTGTTTGGAGATCAAATCCTAAGAGAGAGAGAGAGAGAGAGAGAGAGAGAGAGAGAGAGCATAAAATTAGCTTCTTTCAAGCAATAATAGAAACCGTGCTTTTACATGGCTTCACTGTTAGAATCTCTTAACTGATCTATTTTCTTAAGTTTTGATGCCAATAAAATGAATAATTCCCAAGATATTTGACACTAAGTCAATATAAAGAAGAATTTGTAGTAGATTAAAAAAACAAGTGAAACATTGGTAAAATGAAGTGAGAAAAATCTAGAGTTTTTATCTTCTTTTTTTTTTCAATTCTGATGCATAACAAGGACAGGTCCGAACTGGTAATTAAGGTAAAAAAATTTCTAAAAATGTGTGCATGTACAGCCAACGAGTTTCCGCAGTTTCCGTTTACCAAACTTTATTCGCAATAACCTTGGGTCTTGCACCATATACCTTGGATCAACCAAGGTTTTGCTTGATCCCAGGTTACGGTGTAAGACATTTACCTAAAGTGCTGCGCAGTGAAATCGAACTGAGAAATACGTCATTGCGAAGCGTATTTCTTAACCAGACAGCCATGCCTGGACGTGTCGGTTTTTCTCTATATTTAGACAATCCGTCTACAGAAAATACCGAATCGTTTTATCATAAATATGAGTGCTTGTTTGAACAAGTATTACTGTGAGTAAACGATGTTATTTAACCTGACTTGGAAGTAGGTTTTGATTAGCGGAGATCTATGAATGGCCTGCTTTAAGATGTATATTTTATAGTTTGAAATGCTCAAAATTCTGTGAATTCCAAAAATTGCTTCGAAGAATATTGGCATCAAATTATTCACTCTCACGTTCTCTATCTCTCCCTCCCTCCCTCTCTCTCTCCCCCGTCTCTCCCTCCTCTCTCCCACCCATCTCTCCCTCCCCCTCTCTCTCCCTGTCTCTTCCTCCTCTCTCTCTTCGTCTTTCCCTCGTCTCTCTCCTTGTCTCTCTTTCTCCCTCTCTCTGCTCATACACAAACATACGTGTATACACACACATATATATATATTCATACATACATACATACATGCTTATACACACACACATATATATATACACACAAACACACTCACACATTCTCATGCGCGTAGATACACACACACACACACACACACACACACACACACACACACACACACACACACACACACACACACACACACACACACACACTGTAGTGTACTGTTGTCGAGTTTAAAGGAAAATGAATTATAAAGACGACGACGGCGGGGCCCGAATTCAGCTGTCATCACCATCCCGCAGAACAATGCAGCCACTGATAAAATTCATCTGGGAATTCTTCAAGATTAACGAAAGAACATAAACACGAGTTGGTTGACACCGTTTAGAAATAAATCAAGATATTGTGAACTTTACTTTGGCACGTATGCTGAACGCAGTGCGTAACTAAGGAGGTTTAACAAAACCGAAGAATGACAGGAGTTGCTGCCCGTCATTGTCTTGATCGAATTAAATTAATATTAGTCTTTGAATAAATGCTTTGTTGTTTATTGACAACCGATGCTGGTGTGTTTACGTCCCCGTAACGTAGCGGTTCGGCAACGGAGAACCGATGGAATAAGTACTAGGCTTACAAAGAATAAGTCGTTGGGGTCGATTTGCTCGACTAAAGGCAGTGCTCCAGCATGGCCGCAGTCAAGTGACTGAAACAAATAAAAGTAAAATATAAAAGAATATCTGAATATTCAGACCTCACACCGTTATTTTCTTTTTTTAAAGCTTTATTCATACAACGTTTTCTGTGGTGAAGTCACGATAGGTAATAGTTCGGATGGCGGGGTAGGAATGGAATAAAATCCTTGCCCAGTTTGAAATTTGTGACCTGTCTGTGAAGCAGACGTATCTACTATTATATATGTTATGCACCTCGGGGCTTGTCGAATGGAATTTTAACGTATAAGTTATATTAATCCTTGTTGTCACACATTGAAATACCTGAGACTTCACCGATTTACTTTCAGATAAAAGCATTGTTATGCAATAAGTTTAATTGTTTCTTTTCGTGAAAGAGACAAAGGTTAAGGCTTCAACATAGTCGGACGATCTGTTAGAAATAGAAGCTAAATTACACCTAAAGCTCTTTTTAAAAACGGAAAAGGATGCAATAGATTATGTAGACAAGGGCCATCTTAGCAGCATTATATGCCCCTTCACCGCCCCGGCTAAATCAATGAACCGAGTCTTATAATATTTATTTATTGACAACGAACCAAAACATACATCGGTCAGAATTGGGCTTCTAGACACCCGACACCCCCGGGGGCAACGTATGTGTCCATATTTATAACAGCACTGATGTAATCCTAGATACACATGTCTAGTGTCAAGGCATGATAATCACGGCTGGAAGGTCTTGAGCTGCTTTAATCTCTGAGTTCTTAAGGTTTAAAGGGTGATGGTTAAAACAAGATACTTTCCTTCGCAATGTTACCGCCAAGAAGGTGACCAGTCAGAGTTTACTCTCGATTAAAAAGTGAAAGAGAAGAACATACATACATACATACATACATACATACATACCAGAGGCGACTCCAGGTCATCAACGTCACTCGGGCTCATCAGTGATTTCGCATAACACACATGTATAAAAGAAAGTAAGAGACGTGATGCACACCGCAGACTTACATATGCACGGATAATCTAACAGTAAGCAAGTTTGCTGCTTTTAACGAAAGATTGCCTCACGTTTTTCCGCAATATTTCTAGCCCCAAATGGCTTATTTTTTTATAACTAGCACAATGTCTTTCTCCGTTTCTAAGTTAAGGGTAAAGATAAGGCAAGCATGCAAAACACAACTGATCTTTACACACAGACGCACAGAATACCAGTAAGAGATGTCAGTTAGTCCTTTACACCTCACCAGGCTCGTCCGTATTAAGCCCAATTATGAAAATATTAAATTCACATAAAAATGTTACCTACATCGACATTGTTTGAACGTTAAATTTTCTTCTGTCTGCTGTTCGTTGTGTATAATGTTGAATATAGAAATAAAAACAGTGAAAAACTAAGACGTATTTTGTGTTATTAAATGTTTACTTATTCTCTTCCAATATTGTTTTACTTAATTCTTTGTTGAATGTGTACCCATATTTTAGTGACACAAAATATTACTTCTTCAGGGTGGGGTGGGGGGGTCATGCACTAGTAATTATGTATAATGGACTAAGTTCTATAGAAGGGTTTGGACAGTTATTGTGCATGTTAAATGGAAAAGGACTGGGATAGATATTTAGGATGGTGAAATAATTAGCACGAAACACATTAATGTAGAATGTAAACTTACAGCGAAAGATGTCTGCCACTCGGTTTTAAAAAGCTTAGTTGTAATTCTCTCTCTCTCTCTCTCTCTCTCTCCCTCCCTCCCTCTCTCTCTCTCTCTCTCTCTCTCTCTATATATATATATATATATATATATATATATATATATATATATAACTTGCTTGTCCTTACATTTACTCCTCTACCTGTTCAAGTTCAAATCTCTTGAGCACAACCAAGTGTATTCTCTACAGAAAATGTGTGAAAAACAAAATAGGAATTTTGAAAGATGTTTCTACAGACATCGAATGGCTATGGGGATCCACCAGAATAAAATAGTAATTAAAGGGGTTCCATAGATTTTTTTTAATGGTTGAGAAACCCTGGTCAATGATGACGAGCTTTGTAATCGAAACCGGACTCTCCTGGCTGCGAAATAGATCTCTTATTTGAAACATCTGTTGTCATTTGAAACAAATAACACACACCCAATTTCCCTTCTTCTTCTCCCTCTCCCTTCTCTCTGCCTCTCCTCTCCCCTCTCTTTCCTTCCCCTCTCTCTCTCCTCTCTCTCTCTCTCTCTCTTTATATATATAAACTGTCATTGAAATTACAAGGCGTTGGTTTCCTTCAATGGTTTCCGAACGATTAAAGTCTCTTGTTGATGCTTCAAGTGATTAACCGACAATCACTCATTACAAATTAGTCGTCACTCAAACTTCAACTCTCATAATGAACTCATTAAGAGTCTCTTTAAGTGGTGCGTGGTTTTTAGATAGGATGGTGAGAACCTCTGGATAACATTCCCGCCCTGTTGTTGACACGCTTGTACGTATGTAGGACTATCGCCTATTGTGATAAAATGCTCAGTATAATGACTACAGTAGTTGTGGTGGTGATGGTGGTAGTTGTGGTGGTGATGGTGGTAGTTGTGGTGGTGATGGTGGTAGTCGTGTGGCAAAGAGCTGCTTTTCTTTAAATGTGTGTATTAAACGCGGTAAATAAAAATATGACAGTGTTTCATGTCTAACGAAGTTCAGCCTGTATGTTTTGCAACTTTGTATTTCAAATCCGAGTCCTATATACTACAGGAACATAAAAACAAAATAGATTTCACAAGTTGAATGTTCTACAAACAAGTTTATGTTAAAAAAAATTTTTTTTTAAATTAGTGACTTGGAAATATATGCGAATCACTTTTATTTATTTATCCAATAATATAATTATGACATATTTATCCAATAATATAATTATGACAAACTGTGTCACATAACACTTTAAACAGAGTTGCTCAACCATTTGTTATTATTTATTTATTTATTTATTTATCCCATTTAAATTTCCAGAAGAAAAGAAAAAAAACGTGCGTCCCGTCTTAAGCGGACAAAATTTAGTGATTTAATCCAAGGTGGAGTCGAATACCGATATTTCATGTAGCAGGCTTTGACAATTGTTAAGGGGTTTCTCCCTTAACATGAAACTAGTGGTAGCCTTAACCTATAAATAGAGAATTTTTATCCACCAATGCGGTGTACAGGTAATGTTGATTTGATGGAGCGAGTGAGCTTATGCGAACTCTAACATTTGATCACCATAAACAAATCATTTATGTATGTATGTATTATGTATGCATGTACGTATGTATGTATATATATGTGCATGTATGTACGTATATATATATATATATATATATATACATGTTACGCATGTATGTATGTATGTATATATATATTTATATATATATATATATATATATATATATATATATATATATACATACATTGCAAGTTAGCCGCCATTTGCAATTCAATGCAGTTTTGTTTTGTTTTTCAAATGTTTTCTGGTTAGCTTTAAGCTTATCCTTGTACCTTATCCATAGTTTTCACGTGCTTCTTCTTAAAACCATGAAGCTAGTTATACACAAAGACTTTTAGAAATTTGTTATCCTTGATTATGATAATATGACTAATCCATCTTAATTGGGGCTCCAAAAGAAAGAACTCATTACAATCAATTTTACATCGTCCGAGAAATTAACATTCTGTCTTGGGGCTCATATTTCTTTTAGATTTAAAACGAACATTTCCGTCTAATTTTGCAGTTTAAAATAACACGCAGAAATAATTCAATGAATTATTTCAAACAAATGTAAATGATGGGGACAATATATTTTATTTAGACATTTACATTTTAAAAATAAAGAGAAAATAGAGAGAGTGAGAGTGATAGAGAGACAGACAGACAGAGACTTTTTCCCCCAGCCAGTTGTCTGCCTCTTAATAAAAGTCGGACATCATTTCAACATTGAACCATCCAGGAAGTAAAATTTTAAAATCTACATAGGCCTAGGCGTGGCTATGTGGCATATATATATATATATATATATATATATATATATATATATATATATATATATATATATATATATATATGGCGATTCTTTCTTGTCTTGGGATTCATGGTCAAACGGCTGGGTGGAATTGCGCGAAAATCTACACAGATGTGTAGAATGATCCGGTGGTGGTGCACGGGTTTGTATTTTTTTCATAGCTTCCATGGTTACCGAGATAATCTACTACAATAACACTCTTGTGTTTATGAATGAGAAAGGAAGGGGTGATATCATATTTTTCTTAGCTCCAATGGTTACCAAGATAATCTATTACAGTTACACTCTTGTGTATATATATATATATATATATTATGTGTGCGTCTTGGAGTCTGTGTTTGTCACCTCACCATCGCTTGACAACTAATGTTGGTGTGTTTAAGTCTCCGTAACCTAGCAGTTCGGCAAAAGAGGTGTATATGGGGATGTTTACACACACGCGCGCGTGCGCGTGAAGGGCTTCCACATAATTGTCAAATTCACGCGCTAGGCATTGATCGTACAGTGGAGCTGAACCTAAAACCCCTTTGGTAAAAGCAACCTTCTGAACCACACAGCCAAGCCTACGCCTCCACACAGTCACACAAATTAATTATTGCTTTCAAATTTTAGCACAAGGCCAGCAATTTCGGAGGGAGGATGTAAGTCGATTACATCGACCTCGGTACTCAACTGGCACTCATTTTATCGACCCCGAAGTGACGAAAAGCAAAGTCGACCTCGGTAGAATTTGAACTCAAAACGCAAAGGCAAACGAAACGTCACGAAGCATTTTGCCCGGCGTGCTACCAATTCTACCAGCTTATACAATTTAAGTATTGATTTTCAAATTCTGGCACAAGGCCAGCAATTTTGTGGGCGGTGTAGGTCAATTAGATCGACGCCAGTGGTCAACAGGTACATATTTTATCGACCTCGAAAGGATGAAAGGCGGAGCCGACCGCGGCGGAATTTGAACTCAACTTAGAATGTAAACGCAAACGAACTGTTGCTAAGCATTTTGCCTGGCGCACCAACGATTCTGGTTGCTCACCGCCTTATACAAATTAAAGATTAAATGAAAAGAAAATTTTAATAAAATAAAAGGGAAAAGCAAATCCTGCCGATAGGAATGTCGAGACTAATTTAGTCAGAGGCAAATTTTAAAATGCTTATTTTTATTGTACATTTTTGTTTTTTACTTCAATAATTTCTCACCACTCCTCGAGCGTTCGCATAGCATTCTTCTTCTTAAGATTAACGCAGCTGGTTGACAAGCTGATAACATTTTAAATAATGTGTTTGTTAGCCTAACAGGCAATACACACCACAATACACTTGAAAATACTGAAACAAATCTGTTTCTTTTTTGTTTTTTTCTTTTTACCCCTTAAATGAAAAATATAAAATATTTCAATTATTTAATCGCCTTAAAAATAAAAAAACAAAGTAAAGAAGCAATTTTGTAAAATTGAACCACATCTCGGCTGGCTTATATATATATATATATATATATATGTACACATATATATGTAACATATGGTATAATTATAAACAGAGCAAATTTTAGCCAATTCTCCGCTGACTGACAAAATGGCGAACAACCTTAATCGATTTTCGAACCTTATTGGGTTCTCATCAGGTGTCCACATCATTCTGACAGTTTCCAGAGAAAGGAATTATATGTAATGGCCATTATTTTAAACCTGTTTCTTATATATCACTCTGAAAAAAAACATCTTATCTGGGGCCTATCCATGGATTTACAATATAGAATTGTGATGGATCATAACTAGGAATCCTACCAAAAGGTTATTTGAAATTCTTATATTGTTAGCCTGGTGTGCCAACCGAAAGCTAATGAAGTATTTTTCCCGGGTTGATAATCCCGCACTATTTGTTATATATATATATATATATGTATATATATATATATATATATTCAGTTGCAGGATTCGTAAAATCAAAGTATTTCAACGTGTAGAACGCCAGAAAAGACCTAGTAACTTTCTTGCAATATTCAGTTGTCTGCTGGTTGTGTACTGTAAGTATATACTGAATATATATACACCTACACGTCTATCCGTATATAAGTACACACAGACAAATGAATATTTACATATATAGGTACCGATTTAACACAAACCTATGGGTGGTTTGAAGTGTAACGTACGTATAAAAGAACATAAGTGGTGTTTAAAATTCAGTTTTTGTGAATTTTAAACCCTATTTGTGTGTGTGTGTTTGTTTTGAGATGTATCTTACAGAATACATTTTAAAACTAGTTTCTAGCTATCGCTGTGATATTTAAAATACATTGGACGAATGTGGGCCAATGTCTGTTTTCATCATTCCACAGGTAGAAAAGAACGATTCGCTTGATCTAGTTTTGAATTCAGATAAGATCTAACCCACCTGCCTTTGATTGCTTCAGCCACACACGCAAATCCTGTTTTATCCATTCTACTAAAGATGCAGTACCAGTTTACACGGTTCATACTTTGATGTTATATAATCACAACACTAACTTCTTAAGAAAAACGATTTTTTAACCTAAATTCTTTTCTTCTTTCCATTAAAAATTCGACGTTGGGTCGAGGTAAGTTTCCAGAATGGCACAAACTTCTTTGACAAGTCTACCTTAGCACAAATCTTATAGTAAAATTGTCGAAATGGAGTAGCTTATCTAAATACTTCACCCGATTATTAACTTCGTCTTTCGATGACATTCTATAACATGGTGGCCTTGGTTGAGAGATCAAAAGATTCCCAGCTCTGTCGTATGGTAATCTTGGTTGAGAGATCATGAGAATTCCATCTGTGATATTTTTCGTCATGCTTGGCGTATTCAGAATTTACATTATCCAAAATTTCTTTCCTCACTAGCCAAGGCTGTGGTTTGAGGGAGATGCGGTTGCTATTTATACCAGGTTGAATAATTCTGTACAATTTCCTTTGTTCGCCCCCGTCATTATATATATATATATATATATATATATATATATATATATATATGCGTGTATGTGTATGTGTGTAAACATGGGATTGATTAATAGCTAGTTTTATTTTAATTTCGATACAAGGTCAGCCGCTTTGAGGGGAGGGGAGATTCGATTACATGCTCAACTAGTAATTATTTTTATCGACCCAATATGATGAAAAGCAAAGTCAACCCCGGCGGCAAATGAACTCAAAGTACCACTAAGCACTTTATCCAGCGTATTAACGATTCTGCCAGCTCACCAACTTTATAACAATAATAATAATAATTTCTACTATAGGCACAAGGCCAGTAATTTTAGGAAAGGAGCGGGGTCAAACGGTACATATTTTAATGAGCCCGAAAGGATGAAATGCAAAGTCTACTTCGGCAGAATTTGAAATGAGACGGACGAAATGTCCCTAAATATTTTGCAATAATAACCTTTCTTATTAGAGACACAAGACCTGAGATTTTGTGGGTAGGGGATAGTTGATTACATCGACTCCAGGGTTCAACTTACACTTATTTTATCGACTCCGAAAAGATGAAAAGCAACGTCGACTTCGGCAGAATGTGAACTCAGAACGTAGAGCATTTTGTCCGACGTGCTAACGATTCCGCCACTCTCAACATCCACCCGTTTGAGCGACTCAATCGCTCATCACACACAGATATTGAGACAGATTTATTTCATCCACATTTTTTAATGAATCGTAGTTTCACTTTCGCTTTGCTGGTTTGAAAATTTTGATTCTAGACTACCAACCAACAACTTTAGATTCCAAACCATGTGTGTTGAAGTTTGAAAAACAATAAAAAGTTTCAGCAGTCCTGCATTAATTTAATATATTGATGTATGGGAGACTTGTGCGTGTGTTTAAGGATTGCCATTATTATCAGCTCCATGGAATCCTCCATGGATTCCATAGGTTAGCAGGATCTGACGAGCCCAAAACCCACATCATACTCTGATATCTGCTGGAAGCCCTCACCTAACGTCAACCACTTTACAATGAGTACCTAGTGCTTGGGTGGCGGGTGTCTTTTTTTTATCGCACTAGCACTGGTGAGGTCACCATACAGCTGCAAGATTAAGATCTCTTTGGATTGAGTGGAGCTACAGTAGAACTTTAGGCCATATCTATTATTATGCAAATGAAGTTTGGCCAACTCACATGTGGATTTGTGCATAGCAACCAGGAGACAAAAAAATACACAGGAAGTACCGAGATAAAAGCTTTTACAAATGAGGAATTTAAAAGAATGTTAGTTTCCATGGTGTATGAATAATTTTGGGGACGACTGTATAGTCAGTAGATATTCTTGTGATCTCAGCTGAGTGAGTCTTTGGAATGCAGTTGTAGCTACGATAGGAAAATGCTTTCATCGGGAGAGTTCTTCGGTGATCGTGAAACTTACCCGACATTGAAAAGGGTCTCAAAGTCTTGTTGACTATACTACTAAGAAATATCAGTTTCAAAGATTGGCACAAACCAGCAATTTCAGGAGCAGAATAAGCTGATTACATCAACTCTGAAAGGATAAACGGTAAAGTCGACCACGGCAGAACTTGAACTCAGAACGTAAAGACAGACGAAATACCGCTAAGCATTTCGCCCGGCGTGCTAACGTTTCTGCCAGCTCGACGTCTTATGTTACTAAGAAATATTGCCTCATGATTTCTTAGGCTTTGACTTAAATGAAATTAGGATTCACATCAAAAGATTTTTTTTTTAATATAGAAGACATCGTCATCCTCGTTTAACGTCAGTGTTCCTGGCTGGTATGGGTTGGACGGTTTGACATGATATGATAGATCCAAAGACTGCATTGGGTTCCAATGTCTGCTTTGGTATGGTTTCTACGGCTGGATAACCTAACACCATCGTTCCAACAGTACTGCAACTAGCAAGACTACGAAGGCCGAGGAAAAGTGGTTTGGCTTCATGCTCGGATGGGAGGGGGGGGGGGTGGATTAACACATGAGCGAAAGAAGGGCAGGGCAAGATCATGTAGAGGAGTTACATAGCTTCTCTCATTTAGGGGGGAGATAGAGGGAGGGAGAGAGAGAGAGAGAGAAAATGAACAGCAGAAGCTGCAGAGAGATAGTGGCAATGAAGTGTCCAGGTGATTCCTGAAGGAACAAAGTGAATAGAAGAGTGATGGTGGTGGAGATGGGGGGGGGGCATTTTTTGAACGATCACAAGTAAAACCCATGAAGTGAAATGAATTCAAAAACTAAAGAAATTACAATTCTTCAATAATTTTATTTTCAGTAAACAGGAATGTTAGACGCCATTTTTGTTGAATAAAGCTTGATACTTTGACCAAGGTAATTCGTCAGTCCTCTTTGACTAATGAAGGAATTGAGGAGAAATGGATACCAAAATGATTGAAATCAATATTTCAGATTTAATCAAAATGACTGAATTGCTTCCTTAAGGAGATTAAGTTTTAAACCCTTGCAGTCTCTACACCAAGCAGATTGGTAAAAAAGGGTTAATGTTTGATCGACGTCATCATACTACAGATAGCAACATGCTTTTATGGATCTCGATGGTATAACACGGTGACCAAACAGAACTGTGAACGGAAACATTTTTAAGTACAATTGAGCTTTTTATCTTACAAACCAAAAGAGAATGAATGAAATTTAATCGAGAATCTTGCGACTTTTTCCAAAACTCATTCCAGCTTGTGATGCTCCTTTGTTAGTACCATACTGAAGACTAATAACACTGCTTCCAGCATTCAGCTGTTCCTCTGTGAAGTTCCTGACATTAGCTTGAGATTCTTGTGGTCCAAAACCAATTTCTCCATTTGTGCGAGCCTACAAAAGTGGGGGAAAAAAATATTAGTATTCGTATAAATCTGAAGATATTTTGCCCCAAAATATTTAGTGTGCACGAGGAAACTATACAAAACAATGTCTATTTTCCCCTAGGCCCCGTTATAACTTTACAGAAAAATTTATGCCCCACCGGTGGTTGGATAAAAACAAATTTCAAATATTCTATTATAATTATTTTATACAAAAGAATCTACCAGTAACTCTTAAGTACCGACTATCGACTTCTCGAAATTATATACTTTCTGTAAAGAAATATCCGCACTGTTGTTGTTGGCACTCCGTCGCTTACGACGTCGAGGGTTCCTGTTGATCCGATCAACGGAACAGCCTGCTCATGAAATTAACGTGCAAGTGGCTGAGCACTCCACAGACACGTGTACCCTTAACGTAGTTCTTGGGGATATTCAGCGTGACAAGAATGACCCTTTGAATTACAGGCACAACAGAAACAGGAAGTAAGAGTGAGAGAAAGTTACAGGGCTTAGAAAAACTGAAGAACCTCTGCAATAAGTGTGTGAATTTGAGTGGGGGGGGGGATATGTTGAATAAGATCATCAACTGATCCAACCCACCTGTATTTTCTTTTACCCAAAGCCAGGAGCTTTTTCAGCACCCCTTTGTATACAACACATATCTATATACTTAAGTGTGAAGGCACATGGCTCAGTGGTTAGAGCGTCGAGCTTACGATCGCGAGGTTGTGAGTTCGAATCCCGGATCGAGCTGCATGTTGTGTTCTTGAGCAAGACACTTTATTTCACGTTGCTCCAGTTCACTCAGCTGTAGAAACGAGTTGCGACATCACGGGTGCCAAACTGTATCGGCCTTTGCCTTTCATTGGATAACAATGGTGGCATGGAGAGGGGAGGCCGGTATGCATGGGCGACTGCTGGTCTTCCATAAACAACCTTGCCCGGACTTGTGCCTCAGAGGGGAACTTTCTAGGTGCAATCCCATAGCCAGTCATGACCGAAGGGGGTCTCAGCATATACTTAAGTATCTATACGTATATAAAACAGACATATCTATGTGTGTGTGTGTGTGTGTGTGTGTGTGTGTGTGTGTGTGTGTGTGTGTGTGTGTGTGTGTGTGTGTGTGTGTGTGTGTGTGTGTGTGTGTGTGTGTGTGTGTGTGTGTGTGTGTGTGTGTGTGTGTGTGTGTGTGTGTGTGTAACGCATTTATATACACACCATAATGTTTCCATCAATAGAGTGTGACCTACCTTTCGGCCTAAACCCTGTAAACAAACAACAACTTGGTTAAGATTTTGTGCTTCGGTAAGATCAATTGTTGAGAATAGCTCGTGGTCTGGTACACCATAGGATTTTAACTTTGCAAGAAAGATTTCTATCAATTCCATTTTTTTAAACATCATCGTTGGTCGCTTTGCAAGTTTGTTCGTGTTGATACAGCCAGGTTGCAACACGTTGATGAGTCTACAAATAAAAAGGATACAAATGTAAAGTAAAGCAGCTTCTCCAGGAAAGATGGGACAATATTTGAAAAGATTGAAAAAGTGATTTGAATATATTGTGCGGTAGGAAGTGTGTTTCCCAACCATATGATCTCGGGTTCGGTCCCACAGTTTGGCTCTTTGGGCAAGTGTCTTCTACTATTGCCTCTGGTCAACCAAAGCCTTCTGAGTGAATCTGGTACACGGAAACAAAGAACCTCGTCGCGTGCGTCGCCACTGTTTGACAGCTAGTGTTGGTTTGTTTACGTCCCTTCAGTCCCACGGCATGGCACCTCGAGCAAGTGTCTTGTGCTATAACCCCGGATCGACCAAAGCCTTGTGAGTGGATTTGGTAGACAAAAACTGAAACAATCCTGTCGCGCGCGTGTCCTACCACCGCTTTACGGCCAGTGTTGGTTTGTTAACGTCCCCTTAATATAGCGGTTCGGCATAAGAGACCAACAAAATAAGTACCAGACTTTCAAAACAAAAACTAAGTACTGGCGTCGATATGTCCGGTTACTCAAGGCAGTACTCCAGTACCTTACCCTACTTATCTTACCCTTTCAGTTCATCTTTACTATCGACCATACTCCCACTCTTCTTCGCTACGTTTACCTCTATTCCCCCATCTCTCGCTTTCCTCTCATTCTCTCGCAAACTTTATCCGTCCCACTTTTCCCGATCTTTTGTCCCCGCGCTCTTTTCTATTCACCTTCTTGTAACATGAGTGTATGCTCTGACACCTCGTCACCACAATATCTCTTTCAAATTCCACTCCAGTTACTCACACAGGTTAGCTCTGTGCCTTCCATCTCTACAACATTCTCACTCCAGTCGGGAGGTTTGTTAGTCTTGCGAGTTACATGAAGACCTCACTAATGCTGTTAGCACGAAAAAAAGTCATCAAGTACACATTGTAAACTGGATGATATTAAAGGGGATCCAGCATCAGAAACTATGCCAAAAATTGGAATCTGTTAATCCGTTCAGTCAACGCTAACGTGGAAGGCAGACGTTAAATAATAATGACGTTTTCTGACATGTATAGTTTGAATTGTATCCTGTTGAATCTTTCAAGGTGAAAAAAAACTAAAATGAAAATAAAATGAGCAAATTGAAAGCGGAAATGATAACCGTCAGAATAGGAGATGAATAAAAGAATTTGAAACTTCCTTCAATTGTTCATTTGAGTATTAACATCATTTGGATCCTTAAAATTCGGCTGTTACTAGGAGCCTCGTGATGTAATCTGATATAATCTAATTCGGCACTTAGTGCCAAATTCTGCTTCATCTCTAATTCAAAAAACTACATTAAATCTATGAGTAATCTCTTTCACAAAGAGATAAAAACAATTGTTGGTCGGCTAAGGATTATGGATTAGCTTGTTTACTTCGTATACATTCTCGTTTATCACTGATTCATTATCACAGATGCGAGTTAACGCGATACGCTCAATTGTGATCCATGTTACGCTTAACACGAGTTGATCCGTGATAACACACACAAAGTATCAGTTAGGCCAAGGCTATAGCGGAACACACTCGCCAAATGTGTCGTTCAGTTGGACTGAACCCCAAACTAGGTGGCTGAAAAGCAAACATTAACCACACATCCATCGTTTAAATTCACTCTGCAGACGCGCTTTGAGAAATCACAACCAGCTTGGATGTATAGAATACAAACGAAGTGGACAGCTTTATGCTCCATCAAAGAGTTAAATGGGATCAAATGAAATACTGATTCTAAAGTTTAGCTGCAAAAAAGAAAACACTGGAAACGCGAACGTTCGACTAAATGAAAAGAAAGAAAAAAAGAGAACAGAGCTAAAGACAATGCACTTACTTAGCTAGAAGGAATCCGTCAGAGAGTACGCTTTCAAAGTTCGCACGATCACCAGAAACGTCGAATTGTTGAGGCTCACCATGTTTTTCTAAAACGGTTTGGATCCATTGAAGACCTTCTGATGCCAGCGCTTCATCGTATTTTGAATCCACCTAAAAAAAAGTCATTAAAAATAAATTATCGGATTTCGTTCCCCCCCCCCCCCACCTAATACATGTGCTATCAGTCGTTAAAGCTAAAAGCAGATATGTTTAAGCCCCAAGAACACGTGTTGCTCGTCTAACGATATTAATGCCAAAAGTGCAACCATTTTTTAGTGCGAATTTACTGTAATACTGACGCTCCTTGGTAACTAAATATTCCACTGGCATCTCATTCGCTTGAAGGCTCTCCCTTCCTACCAGCAGAGTAGTAAGAGCCCTCAGTACACTAAGGTGGGGCAAATATACATATAGACCCCATCCTGCCTTAGCAGACACGACAGCTCAGGGTGAGGGGGAATTTTGCGCCCCTTCATATCTCCATTCAAGACCCAACTCCACTCCCCCCCCTCTCCTGCCGTGTCTCTGCTGCTTCCAACTATCGTCTTTCGAGACATTGTCGTGAAAGCCTGAGGAAGGTTCTCAGCCAACAAGAAAACAAATCATAACCAGACAAATAATTGTAACCATTAATCTAAAATTGTGAGCATTCTTTCAACGTCATAATATATTACGAACGGTAGAGCTATAAAATTTTTGTACATTTAGTTACGTCCCTTTGAGTTTTGCGTTCATGTCCTCCTCCTACCACCATCACCGAGATTGACTTAACCTTGTATTGTTCAGAGGACAATAAATTTCAACGAATCTTACTGAGGATTTATCCGTCCCTGTATTAAAAATTTGACTTTGCATGTTAGAGACAAATAGTGCAAAGAAATCTATTCTTAAATTAAAAAATATTTAATCTTTTAGCATTTAAACAGGTCATACCAGGCCCAAATATTCTGTTTCATGTTCAAAGTGGCCAGATCTGGACCTTTCAAACCTACCCTAAAATGTCATTCGGAAAATAATTACATCATCGAAGTCTCGAAACTTCGAAATAATGCATGGATAATTCAGAACAATGTGGATGGAGTAATCTGAATGCTAACAGGTTGAATTTCAAGATACACATTCGGGAACAATGCAAGTGCCAGCTTTCAAATTGAAACC
Source organism: Octopus bimaculoides (assembly GCF_046866305.1). Classification (NCBI taxonomy): domain Eukaryota; kingdom Metazoa; phylum Mollusca; class Cephalopoda; order Octopoda; family Octopodidae; genus Octopus; species Octopus bimaculoides. The sequence goes on from NC_142946.1 coordinate 47,480,524, forward strand.
GAACTAGTTTTTATGCAATGACAATATATATATATATATATATATATATATATTTATATATATATATATATATATATATATATATATATATATTTATATATATATCGATTGAGTAAAATAGAGTTTAATAGTCACTATGCCGCCAGCTTGACAGGTGACAGGTTGTTCTAAATTTATTTATTCTCATAGAGATATTGTATGGCTGTGATGAACTATTTGGAAGTATTAAGTTGCTCACACGACCTCTTATTCATAAAGTTTATCTTGATTGTTAAAGACAAGCCCAACTTATAAACAAGACATTAGCCGCTATGTTAAACATCAGCTAACTTGCACATTCCTTTCCTTTTAAGGAAAGGCTATAACAAAAAATTGTTTGTCATAGCAATGGCTGACGAGTCAACAGTGAAAATTTCTCCGGACTGCGACATCAAATAAGAAAGAAAAAAAAAGGGCTATGTAACTGTTGGCAGCTGATACTTTATGACGTCAGCATAGGTCAAGGGTAGACTGTCAACAGTTGGAACAGCCAATGTCTTGATACATATCTTAAATGTGAAGAAGCTTCAAGACGGACGCTATTACATTTTGTCTAGTTGACGCCAGAGTCGTTTTAGTCTATGATAATACCATTCAAGATGTTTTTACATGATTATAAATCAGTCCTGTATTTGATTCGTACAGAATCGACCCGGAAATTTTAAAAGAAGCGTTAAAGTGTGTAACGTAGTGCCTTGCAGTTAATTACAACTGCTTAGGTTACGAGTTCAAACATCAGCAAGGTCAACTTTTATCAGTCAACTTTCGGGGGACAGGGTTGATAAAATAAAGTAGCAGTCAGGTACGAGGTAGAGATATATAATTCCTTTTTAGGAAATTTGAGTACGAATTTCACGGGCAGCCTTCGACTTTTTCAAGCCAAAGAGTGAAACCCAATATTATTTATAGCTCTATCTGCTTCGAGGTCCACCTTTCAAAGGAAGGTTATTTCACGTTCTCCCGAAGTTTACAAATTCTTATGACGTCAGTGTGTGTGTGTGTGTGTGTTCCTATAAAGCGGTCTAGATGTGAATTGAAGCATAATTAAAGACTTAGACATGATGTAATAAAGAAATATATTTTTTACATTTAAAATAATTCGACATCAGGCTGGAGCTAAATACAAAATACTTGAAGCTTTTTGCATGGAAGAAAAGCCAAGAGAGTGATGGAGCTTCCTTGACAACATCACCCATTGCTTTTACCATAATTTCATTACGAGATTGTACCCCTCCCGTCCATCCTCATGACAAAGAATTATTCCAAATTTGATCGCCCAGAAAGAATTACGTCGTTTGGAAACGAAAAGTTCGTGTTTCGATGCGTGGCAGCGATTCGAAAGTTTGAGAGGACTTGTACAATTCTGAAAATGATTTTTAAAATTTTATTGGTGGAGATGATAACTGACAAGAACCAATCACAAATATGAAAATAGACTAGTGGCAATTCGGAGAACAATGGAGGAAGCAGGAGGAATAAAAAGAATATACGGCTTTAAGGGTTGAGATGCAACAACCAAGAATAATGGCTGAAAGAATCCAAGAAACTCAAATGTTATCTGTGAGATAACTACAGAATACGAAGAGAGAGTTTTGGGCGTCTTTACTTTCTCCATGCTAGATTTATTTGACAACTTTTAGTTTAGAAATGAAACCACTTAAACCGGTAACGTTGTTATAAACCGGCACGTAGCTGACACAGATGCTCTTAGGCAAGGCCATAAGTTATGCTTTTCATCAGAGATCGTTAGTCTTAACTAAAATAAATAAATAAATAAAAAAAATCAATGTTATAGATATTTGCCGGATGTTTATAGCTAAAATCGAACAAGAGATTGATGGATAGATAGACAGCTAATTTAAAGCGGGGGTGTTTTAACGTGCTTCTATTTCCCAATGGTAAAAGCAGCGTAAAGAAAATTAGTTTTGCACCCTCAAAACCACTTAGCCTGCACGACTCTACCGAAAGGTCTCTTCGCCATTTTTCCCCCCAGAGATTTATTTGGTACATGACAGGAATATTGCCTGGTTCAATATATATATATAAGCCCTTCTCAATCTATTGATTCTCTCTGCAGATCGATAAAAGCAATCAGAAGAAAGTAATGAGAGTAAATGTTAGAAAGTATTTATTGCAGCATTAACACCATTGCTCCCGCTGAATATTAAATGCTTTATTCACAGCAACTAAACAAACAGGTTCTACACAGTAGTGTGACGTTCACAGCACAATACGGACAGCTGGCAGAGATGTTAGAACGCTAGAATAAGGTGCAGAAGCATTGTTATGTCATCAGGCGGGACGTTTTTGCGATATCTGTTCTGGACTAGTACATTCCGAGTTCAAAATCTGCTGAGGGCACCATATCAGTGAGGTGTACGAGACCGAGATTTTAAAAAGTTAAGGACAATTTCAAAGGCACGAACTACAATAAATCAGTATGATAATAATAATAATTATTATTATTATTATGATACTTTCTATTATGGGTACAAGGCTTGAAATTTCGGGGGAGTAAGTCGACTGGTAATTATTTCATCGACCCCGAAAAAATAAATTTGGCCTCGGCAGAATTTGAACGGAGACCGTAAAGAGCCGGAAAAAACGTCACTGAGCATTTTATCCGACGTGCTAACCATTCTACCAGCTCACCGCCTTAATGATGATAATACTGATGATGATGAGGATGAAGGCATTTCAAGAGTTCTGCTAAAGATACAAAGTTAAAGAATTTATTTTTGTTGTTTATTATTTCTTACATTTAAGGCGGCGAGATGGCAGAAACGTTAGCACGCCGGACGAAATGCTTATCGATATTTCGTCTGCCTTTACGTTCTGAGTTCAAATTCCGCCGAGGTCGACTTTGCCTTTCATCCTTTTTGGGGTCGATAAATTAGGTACCAGTTGCGTACTGGGGTCGGTCTAATCGGCTGGCCCCCCCCTTCCCCCAAAATTTCGGGCCTTGTGCCTAGAACAGAAAAAGTTATATTTTACATTTGATGCAAAATAAGAAAATTGAAATCAACCGTTTCTTAATTAACGTTGCATGTACTTTTATCATTTCTTAATTAGCACAGCATGTACTTATGTGTTTCATTAATTAATGCGGTGTGCCCTTTTCTTAATTAATGCAGCGTTCCAACCTTGATAACGCGACTAAATTTGATGTAAGAGTTAGCTTTCATTTTTGTTTCAGTCACTGGTCTGCAGCCTATGCTGGAGCAGCGTCTTGTAGGGTACAGTCGAACAAATCGACCCCAGAATTTATTTTTTTGAAGTCCGGTACTTATTCTAACGGTCTCTTTACCAAACTGCTAAGTTATGGGGACGCAAACAAACACTGCTCAAGTGGTTGGGCAATGGGAAAAAACAAAACATCTTTTGTTGCTGTATGACAAGAAGCTTGCTTTCGAAGCACATGGTTCTGGGTGCGTTGCACCTTGGGCCAGTGTCTTCTACTGTAGCCTCGGGCCGACCAAAGCCGTGAGAGTGGATTTGGTAGACGGAAACTGAAAGAAGCCCGATGTTTGTGTGTTTACGTTCCCGTAACTTAGCGGTTTGGTAAAAGAAGCCGATAGAATAAGTACTAGGGTCGATTTGTTCGACTAAATGCAGTGCTCCAGTATGGCCGCAGTCAAATGACAAACAAATAAAAGATACACACACACGACGAACTTCCAGTTTCTTCTTACCAAATTCGCTAACAAGGCATTGATCGGCCCGTGGCTCCAGTCCAAGGTGCCGCGCGGCATGACTGAACTGGAAACGAAATGGTTGCAAAGCGAGCTTCTTAACTTCACAGCCGAAGTTATTTAGAAGCCCTTTTCTTATCAATAGTAAATGAAATAAAACCCAAGTCATTCTATAATAGTGTTCCTTATTTACATGCTGTGTTTCCCAATTTTGCAATATTAAATCCTGTATAGAATTTTCCTGAGTTTTACTGCAGGTAAAGAAAAAAATAGTAATCCGCCAACTTTTAAGCTTCGTAAAAAAGAAAAAAAAACACCAACGACAAAGTGAGACTATCGTTAACCCGGTTTAACGGAAACTTAACCGAGAGAGAATAGTTAACTAGGAGAGCCGAACTATACAAAATATTAATTACCCATGACAGATTTTAAATTGCCTCTTTCTTATCGCCACGCTTGTCGATTTTCCCGCCTTACACGTCATATACTAAAGTGACGCTAAACCAGGCGACCCAACGTGGTCGTTGCTACGTAGTCGCTTGATCTGCTAGAAAAAAAGCAACTGAATCTACCGCGAATTCTACCTTGCAGTCAAGTGGTACAGATAGAGTATGTACCGCTAAAGATAGTCCTCAAATGAACCTAATGGGCATCACCAAAGCTCGCTCAGGAAATGCCCTTTTCGTCCTCTTTTAGTTATGCAAATTCCTACAGTTAATCGAAAACATTTGGTAATGTTGTCCAAGGTACACTATTGCTGGAAATAAAAATAAAAGGATACGGGATGATCTTTAACCCTAGGTTTTCTTTATCAGGTTAGACGAGGATGGTGAATAAACAATAATGTTTATTATCGTTAAATTAATTACAAGATATTAGGTTGGAGGGTGAGACGTGTAGAAAGTTGGATTATTGCCTTATTTTAAACGACAAACCACAAAGAAACAATTTGCGCTCAATAAAATTGGGAAAATGTTATCTTCAGCTCAAATTTAATAAAAAAAAATTTAAAAAAAGTAGAGACAAATCTATGATAAAACTTAATCCAGAGTCACCGTTTAGAAAAAAAGGTTTCGTGGTCTTTTTTGAAATCGTCACCAGAAAGTTTATCTGACGGAGTCGTAAATGGAGAAAAATACATAATTTTAGATGAACAAAAAAAAAAAAAAAAAGAAACTGAAGTGCAACCAAGAAATAAATCCATTGAAAAGACAAAAAAAAACGTAAATTCTTCAAAATTAAGCTTAAGGGAAGTTTGAGAATTTGGCAGATGGGTTTAAATTACGCAGAGTTCTTCAATGTTCGCCGCTGTTTTTCCCTATGACAGTCCTTATTGAGTAGGCCTATGGTTAAAGGTATTCCAGTCGCAATCATCGTGATTTCGGGAATGGTTAGGGGAGGAGTAGCATCTTGTTAAATTTCCTCCAACCACTTTATTTAATGTAGTTTTGCATTCGAGGACTTAAATTGCATTAATTTTTTTTTCCCCGAGAAATTAGTTTTTTCATCGATTTAAACAAAAAAAAAATTAATGCAAAACTACATTAAAAAAAAAATCTGAAAATTTGTAAAATTTCAAGTGGTTGGATGAAATTTAACAAGATGCTCCCCCCCCCAACCATCCCCGACATCACGACGATTGCGACTGGAATACCTTTAACCATAATCAAGAAGAAGTTACAAGTATTTAAAGTTATATAATCTTAATCAATCGGAAGCCTTGACGGTACACCTAGAACTACATTATCCAAAGTGTCCATAGAATTTTAGAACAGTAGAACTGGAGAAATATTTGGCTGTTTTTTGGGAGTTTTTTTTAAGCAAATCAAATGAGTGAGCTACTGATTAGACTGCAATAATGATAGAAAATGTCACTGCAGAAGTTTCGTGTTTTGGTTGTCAATACTGTCCACTCCTGCTGTTAGATTCCATTGAGAAAACGCTTGTTCATTCAGAATTTCATTTGCAAAAACATTCAAAATATTTTCTGCATTTGTAATTAACATGAGCAAAGCAGGGATATTAATTACCGAAGTGCATATCTTAATTAACTAATTATTTCAGATGTTGGCCTTCTCCATCGATTTTTTTTTTTTTACCCGGTTTTATAGTGAAGGTACGAATTTCATTTAAAAAAAATTAATAAATCGCCGCTAATGAAGTATTTGAATAATTATACTAAGTTATTAGTATTATTAATATTCGGTTATCATTTGTAATAATTAATTAAATTCCGCCTTTCGCACACTCACTGAAAAAGGGAAAACTCTACCTTTTCATGGGGGTCCCGGAATCGGGAAAAGAAAATGGGGGGAGGGGTGAAAAATTGCGAATTATTAAAAACTTAACATCGGATAAAATATATTAAGTAAATAAATAAAACTTACTTTGGCTTGAACATCAGCACTTATTCCACTTTTTTTGGCACGGTTATTCATTTTTAGAAATGCTTAAGTTCCAAACGAATTTAAAGTTAGAAAAAAGATTTCTTTTCTGTTTTTTGATCAAATGAATGAAGCTCCAAGGCGACTGCGGACGTTGTCTGTAACAGGCGAGCTGTGCTTTACTCTTTATTTATAATCAAACACCAACTACTAACTGACTCACAATTTGTTCACGTGATCAGTAAGTAGAAGGGAGGGAGAGAGAGACAGAAAGAGAGATGTAAGTCGGCGGGGGATAGAGGAAGAACTGCGCCCACATTTTAAACTGAAATAACAAATAAAACGAGTTTTTTTTCCTTAACTGGTTAAAAATAAAAAGTAGCTAAGGATGAACTGATTGTGGAAGTCGCTTTCCTCACATTCTGGGCGGCGAAAAAAATTACTGTCATATCATTTTGAATTCTCTCTCGCTCTCTCTCTCTCTCTCGCTCTCTATCTCTCTTTCTTTCACATACACACACAGAAGAAAATACTTGACCTGCCCATATAAGGACGGATATTTATAGCATTAAATGGGTCGAAAATACACGAATTTCAGTAGTTTATCAGTTGATTATTCAATACTTTACCGTTTTGGAATTAAATAGTTAATGATTCCCTATATGGATTGTGCCAGTGAAATACTCTGTTAATAAAGTCTTCATTTAACGAAACAATCTCTACATAATCTTTTTCTTTAAACCAGATGCATGAACGCTATCTTCCATTATATTTTTTATTTCCTTCAAGTTTTCCACTATCCCAAAGAGTTTGCAAACATGTATTTTAGAAGTTTGCTTATCACTTAACTTAGTGAAACGTTATTTACAAAATGTATTGAAATAGTTGCATTTTAAAGTTTAAAAAAAAAATTGAAAAGAGAAAACAGGTGCAACAATACTCAACAGGCTGTAATAACATCTAAATATCAAACCATTACGTGTTGTCTTTCTCTAAAACATGTTGTTGCATCTCAAGTGGTTTAATAAGTGTCTTGAGTTTTCTGTTGTAATTCCATTCACGTTTATCATACTCTACACGAATGATATTAGTTTCAAATTTTGATACAAAGCCAGCAAATTCGGCGGAGGGGATAAGTCGATTACATCGACCCCCTCCCCCCACTGTTCAAATGGTTCTTAGTTCATCGACCCCGAAAGGATGAAAGGTAAAGTCGACCTCGGCGGAAATTGAAATCAGAACGTAAAGACGGATGAAATGTCGCGAAGCATTTTGCCGCGTTTGTTAATGATTCTGACAACTCATCACCGTAATTAACTTTAATTACTTCAGTACTTTGTTGGTACTTTAGAAATACCCAATTGACTCCAGTACTCGGCGTGTGCAATTAATAATATTCTTTTCTACTCTAGGTACAGGGCCCGAAATTTTGTGGGGAGGGGGCCAGTCGATTAGATCGACCCCAGTACGCAACTGACACTTAATTTATCGACCCGAAAGCATGGAAGGCAAAGTCCACCTAGGCGGAATTTGAGCTCAGAACATAAAGGCAGACGAAATACCGCTAAGCATTTTAATCCCAGTACTAGACGGGGGCAATTAATAATAATAAATTGACTCTAGAATTTGATGTACTTTAACTAACCAAAATATTTGGCTGGTACTTTAGGAATATTAAATCGACTCCAGTACTTAACAGGTACTTTAATAATATTAAAGGCGGCGAGCTGGCAGAAACGTTAGCACGCCGGGCGAAATGCTTAGCGATATTTCGTCTATCTTTGTGTTCTGAGTTCAAATTCCGCCGAGGTCGATTTTGTCTTTCATCCTTTCGGAGTTGATAAATTAAGTACCAGTTGCGTACTGGGATCGATCTAGTCGACTGCCACCCCACTAACCCCAAAATTTCGGGCCTTGTGTCTAGAGTAGAAAAGACTATTAAAAGTGAGCTAAGAACAGGAAAGATGAACGACTAAGTTGGCACCGGTGGGAACTGAAATCAAAACATTAAGATCCGAAATATCATTAAGAATTTTACCATTCGTTCTAGCAATTCTACCGTTCCGCCAACAAAACCATATTTCACAGAAGTAACAGGCTCTACGAAATGGTTGAGGTTACAACGAGAGGTTTTTAGACTCTTTTTTTTTTTTTTTTGTGCATTTAAAAAAACCTGCCAACAGATCGTTAAACAATAGATCACTGATTGGATGGAGATAGTGTCAAGGGGTAACGTCGCAGTGGTCATCGACTCAGTCTTCATCAGTGGTGATGGCCACGATAAGACACGCCGCTACACATCATAACATAGCATTGCATTTTCATAATACATAATAAAAAACCAATTGGGGGCTGCACATGGAGACAATATGGTCGATGGTTTCAGTCTGTTGTTTACATACACGACATGTTGGGATACTGCCATTTCTTTAAGATGTTGGTTTAGTAGTTTCATGTAGGCAGGCATTGACCCTGGACTGCTATGATAAACCCTTCTGTCTCTGATTTTTAGCCAGAAGACACTAGCCATTGATAAGAAAAGGCTTTGTCAACGTCAGTTATTATTATTATTATTATTATTATTATTATTATTATTATTATTATTATTATTATTATTATTATTATTATTATTAATAATAATAAAATAAAAAGAGATCATTATTGGTTCTACTAACAATGCTCTCTTTTATTCAATGAGAGTAGGAGTTTAGAAAAAAATAAGCGTATTTTCTCAATAGTATAGTGTATTTTCTGATACGGCCACCGGTTGATATGTTAAGCAGACGACCAACGTTGTATCATCATCGCCATCTTGTAACGAATCGTCACAGAATAACCTCAGTTTAGTATTTTCTATCCGTAGTAGTGAAATAGTACATGGCGTCCAATTTATAATGTCTTGAGATCAAATTCATGGTAGCTGTTTCTTTGTCTTTCTGTCTCTCTGAGAAATATACTGATGATTACAGAAGGGTTTCGGCTATTGCGATGGATTCAGACGAAGAGATTGCAATAACTCCGAGTAGTTCCTACAGTTTCTGCGTGGAGCAAAGCATTGGAAGCATTTTATTCTGTCCATAGGCAATAATAGTTATTAGATTTAGGAAAAGAGAAAAACAATAATAATGTCGATAAGCTGTAATAAAATAGTTAAACTCTTTCATCATCCACTTTCTGGGCTTACCTTCTCCCCACCAAATTTCAGGCCTTGTACCTATAATAGAAACTATTATTATTATTATTATTATTATTATTATTATTATTATTATTATTGTTGCTGTTGTTGTTGTTGTTGTTGTTGTTATTATAAGGCGGGGAGCAGGCAGAATCGTTAGCACGCTAGGTAAAATGTTGAACGGCATTTCGTCCGTCTTTACGTTCTGAGTTCAAATTCTGCTGAGGTCGACTTTGCCTTTCATCCTTTCGGGGTCAATAAATTAAGTGCCAGTGAAACACTGGGGTCGAGTAATCGACTAGTCCCCTCCACCAAATTCCAGGCCTTGTGCCTATAGTAGAAAGAATTATTACCATTTTCGTTTGGCTCGGGTTCGGTCTTATTCCTGGTAGGAAATATGTGGATAGAGGATTACTACCTGTAACCTTAGGTATACACAAGTTTTCAGCAGTCATTCAAGTGCTTAGAATGCTCCTGATAATCCTTGCTGTCTCTAAACGACAAACTTTCTGTAGGAGCTCTACCAGTCATTCTATTTTAATCTCCTTCAGCCATTTATCTATATCTTTGCTTACTGTTCCTAACGCACCAATTATTATAGGCATGACCTTTACAGTTTGCATGCTCTAAATTCTTCCTATTTCAAACTTTAAGGGATTGTATTATTATTATTATCATTACTATTATTATTATTATTATTATTATTATTATTATTATTATTATTATTATTATTATCATTATTATTATTATTGAGTGAGAAAGCAGTGCATGTTATCAAAGTGACACTGGGGTAACAAATACGAAACCCAGTATACCCGTCATGACGACCCGACTGATAAGGGTACACCAGGCTCATGTATCACAACCATATGTGTGCGCGACATAGTGAACTCATATCAAGATAAACAGGCGCATGACCTTGCAGGTGAGACTCGGTTAAAATTTCCTTCAGGTCGAGTAGCCCATCCCGCTCAAAAGTTCACTGAATAAGGGTTGTTTAAGGATGTTGAACGAAACACTCATTTTTCCAGAAGTGAATTATTCAAATCCCAAAGAATTCCTCTCAACACATGGCTATGATGCTCCCCCACTACTTCTGCTTGTGATCAGAGATGCACATATCATCAGCCACAAAGGGATATGCTCAATTGTTTGAGGTCAAACAACTGACAAGCAAATCTGTGGTATTGAGCAGAATATTTGCTGTAGCCCATCCTTTTATACCAAGACAAAACAATGTACATGATAACACTTCCAATCAGTTAAGATCAGAAGCCATGAGAGCTAGTGCCTGATATTGCATCAGCGTGTTTATAATGATAATGATAATAATAATAATAATAATAATAATAATAATAATTTCTTTTATTGGCCACAAAGGCCCAAGACATGCAGGACAATATCGAAGACGAGTTACAGCGCAAAACAAAAAAACACAACATAAAGTATATAACAGAGGGTATATAATAATAGAAAGTAGAGAAATAAATAATAAATAAATAGAATCCTCAATAGCGGGGCAGTCGAGTTATGATAATCTGGGGTAAACCCCACGCAAAAGTACCGGATTACTCTGCCAAAGTGCCCTCTTCCAGCTGGCCACAAAGGCCGCAAAAACATGTTGGAAACAACAAAGGCAAAGGATAGTGGGAATTTACATAGAAACATGTAAACAAAAAACAACAATTTGCAAAAGGATCTTCGCAAACGAAATCCCCAAAAGCAGGGAAATGCCACCCTGGGGCAACCAAGGTACACCACAGATCTGGAGCCACCCTACTCACCGGAGTATCATGAGTCCTTAGCCTACAGATGCCAGCTTAGAGTAGCCCTTATCCGCTTAATGTCTTTTATTCGTTACAAAGGCTAATAATAAATTATACAAAGACTGACTTTTCTTATAGACTAGAGTTTGTTTGAGTAATTTAATGTTTAACCGAGTTACGTGCAGGTTAAATCGTTTAATGTCAGGTGCAGTATAAGATATATTAAAAAAAAAAGAAACTGACTGATAAAAGAACCAGGTAAATAATCATACAAAGGATTTCCGTTTTTCCGTTTAATTCCACTTCCGCCAACAATTATTTGACCATTCCATCGAAGGAAAAACGCCAACATTTTTCTCATAATCATCGGTAAACATACTGATTGACTCCTACAAACTCTTTTGGATTTCATTATAACTGTTGCCGATACAGACCCTCACTCTCATTCTCTCTCTCCCTCTCTCTCTCTCTCTCTCTCTCCCGCCTATTTCCTCCATTTCCGGATCTTTGTGTGATTTCCTGACATGGCGAACACAGCAGCACTGAACGTCTCCGTCTTCGGTTGACATTCCATGCTCCAACTACAATCGCCTGTGTACCGGAAGTGCTCGTTTCTGAAGTCATAGGGGGTGTCCACCGACGTCAGTTTTCCTTTTCATATACGAGGGGGTGCTGAAAAATTCTTGACTTTGGGTAAAAAAAAAAAATGCAGGAGGATCAGTGAATTATGATTGTTTTCAACATATTTCCCTCCTCATATTCACACGCTTATTACAGCGGTCCTTCAATTTTTCTAAGCCCTAAAACCGAACTCGGAATGCTGGACTTCCAACTAGACCTTTCGCGACACCCTTAAAGTCAGGAGCTTTTCGGCATCCCCTCACCTATATAAGCATGTATATATACATATATATGTAAGTATGTACATATATGTATGTATATATGCTTATATATACTATTTATATTATTATATGATCGAACACCACGCATCCATTTCCAAGTATTTATATATATATATATATAAGTGAGAAAGTGTGGTCGGGGATTACACGTGGCTGAATATAGAAAGAAAGGAATAAGATGAAAAAGCACAGAAAATTTGTTATACGACACTATATATATATATATATATATATATATATATATATATATACATATATATATATATAATTTTCAAATTTGTTTCCAAATAAAATCTTGTTTATCCTGTTATTACCTGTATCCTATGAGCATTGTGTGCTTGCATCCCCATGCGCAGGGTTAACATAGGTAATTGATACCGATAGTAAGAAAGGATATTCTTATCCCTTAGACGGTTATTCCAACCACCAACTCTACTATATGTTAACCTAGAGACGATGTCTTTCTATCTGTCTTTAAAATATGGGAACCAAAAGAAATATTTGGGGTGGAAGGAGGGGGGGCTTGTTTTCTTTATGAAACGTGTTAATTCAAAAGGATTGGTAGACCAAGATAAAAAAAAAAACAACCGAAAAGCAGAAAGAAATCAACAAATAAAATATATTTCACAGGTTGGTGGGGAAATAAGTGTTTCTTTTATGTTGAGCTGTTTATTCGTATAACGAAGGAAAAATAACTGTCATCTAAGGAAAAGTGCCGTACAAACACACACGCAGCTCGGTAACTCGCTCAGTGTCAACAACATTGATTCATTGACTCTAAAGAAGCATTCTTTCTTCTCGTTTTTACTGGTTTATTTCTTCTAAAATTTCATTTTCGCAGATTGGAACTTTGATCTGTAAACAATTAAACTGACGCTGGAAAACGCACCTTTAACATAAATCTCAGTTACATGTGACACAGATGGTTTCTTTCTTTTTTTTTCTCCTTTTGACTAACTCAAACAACATCAATGACATTATTGTTGTTGTTGTTGTTAATGTAAACTAAGCACTGATCTAACGAAGCAGTGATGAAAGGCGTTCCATTCATGACCATCCTGTCAAATGTTTATATGTAAGAAACTTCATTCCAAAAGATTTTTTTTTTAAATAGTTAACATTTTAGAAAACCTTTTCTTCAATTATTGTGACTGATTAATTATCTTTTGAGAAAATGTATGTGTGTGTGTGTGTGTGTGTGTGTGTTTCTCAGAAACGTACAAAAGCAGAAGACAGAGACAGGTGAGGGAACAACAAACAAGGTGTATTAGTTTGAAACTCAGGAAAAATGGGAGAAGTGTTCGACGTTTCGAACCTACGCTCTTTTACAAAAAAAAAATGAGGAAAGAAAACAAAGACGAAAAGAAAAAATGGAGGAAGAAAACGCGTGTCTGGATTAACAGCTTCACATGTTGAATTGTACATATGTACATTGTATGTATGTATGTATGTATGTATGTATGTATGTATGTATGTATGTATGTATGTATGAGTCTGAAAAAATATGAAACAAGAAGTTGACGGCAGCACTTGAACCTGGCATCCTTAAGTACCAGTTTTATCCTCGTACACTTGAACATCAACGAATAGGAAACAAAAACATATAATCACTGTTACAAAATTAGTAAATCTGGATGTTAGAAGAATTTCCGATTAAACTAACCGAATTTATTCGCAAGTAAAAAGAAAAACAGTCAAGAGTGTAAGAAATAAGAACAAATTGGTAATTAGATATGTGTAGAAGCAATTTGTACGTTGGACTTGATGTTACTGGTTAAATACTAAGTTAGAGGTTAAAAAAAAAAACCAGATTTCGAGGAAGCTTGTGATTGTCTGCACCAACAAACGGTTTAAATAATAATGTCTACGCTGTTTGTTAACAGAAAAGCAGTCGAGTTTTAGTAGAATGACACTGACCATCATTCATTTTTAATTGTAAAACAAATATTCAATATTTTCCAAGCAGACGATAATATTTTTTCTGGCTAAACGCCATTTTATTTGGAGGAGTTAATAAAGTCGCACACAACTGTAAGTTTGGAGCCAATAAAATAAATACTAGCTTTTTAAAATAGTTGTCTATGCAGCACATCTGATATACACATGCTGTCGACAGGCTAGTTACTGGAGTATTTGCCCTGAGATAACATCTCAAACGGAGATAGGTATTATATAAATAATATATATGTATTAGAAGGGTAAAAGCCCCCTTCGTTCACGAATGACCATGGGATTGCACCTACAAAGTTAGCCTCGGAAGCACAAGTCTGGGTAGGGTTGTTTTGTGGAAGACCAGCAGTCACCCATGCATACCAACTTCCTCTTTTCACGCCTCCGATGTTATCCAAGGGAAACGCAAATACCACTACAGCTTAGCACCAGCGACGTTGCAACTCATTTCTACAACTCAGTGAATTGGGGCCACATGAAATAGAGTATCTAGCTCAAGAACACAACACACAGTCTGATCCGGGAATCGAACTCACTACCTCATGATTGTAAGCCTGACGCTCTAAGCACTGAGCCAAACATAATATATATATGTAATAATTAAAGTGTACATTATGTTCTTTATTGTGTTTTGTTCTGCGCGTGATCCCCTGGTCCGGGAAAAATTGCCTTGTATGAAACCGTTACCAATTGTAAAATAAATAAATAAATAAATGAAATGGTTGGCGGGGTGGCCGATGAGTTGTTTATTTTAGTCCATTATGAAATGAAAATAAATCGGCAATGAACTTTGTGCTGTGTTTAAGCCTGAAAGAATACAGAACCGAATGAAAGGTCAATGTCTTTTTCGTCCTTTAATTTCGTTATTGTGGCGCCTGAACCAGACACAGTTTGTAATATATTTCATCGATGATGTCATAAATTAGGAAAATGCAATCAATCAAATCTTCACCCAAACGTGTTCTCATTGTATTGTTCCCGTTGTGTAAGCAATAACAGCAGAGTGAATAGGAGGCGGGAAGCAGTTTAATCAACTAAAAACGCGAAAAGAGGGTAAGGAAATAAACTGTGAAAGTGTGGTTTATATATATATATATATATATATATATATATATATATATATATATATATATATATTGTTTATACAAACGATATCCTGTTGCGGCGTAGCAGAGAAATCAAATAGTATAATGAAACTGTTAACAGTGCAGTGCATGCATGGATGAATAGATTTCACGATACAATACACAACAGATCAACAGGAAGAGTAAAACCATGACAGCAAAGGGTTCATCTGACCGACTTATATAGGGTTTTCAAATGTTGGCACGAAGCCAGCAATTTCTGGTGAGGTGGGTAAGTCGATTAGATCGACCCCAGGTACTTCACTGGTACTCATTCAATCGATCCCGAAAGGATGAAAGACAAAGTCAACCTCGGCGGAATTTGAACACAGAACGTAACGACAGACGAAATACAGCTAAGCATTTCACCCGGCGTGCTAACGTTTCTGCCAGCTCGTCGCCTTGAAGTGGGAGTAAGAATGCAGTATGTGTGTGGAGGTGTACATATATATATATATATATATATATATATATATATAAAGTGTAGTATATTGCCACTTAAGTGTGGCTGACCCCTAGGGGTGGATGTTACTGTTGCTTTTAGCCCCAGGAGGACATCTCCTCCAGCTGGCTTATCGACACACGACTGTGTCCTGTTTGCCAAGGGAGTTATCCCTCTCACCTCGACCAGCAGCACGAACGTATCCGGATTTCAGGGTTATTTCCCTTCGTCGGCGTTCGACAGCTGATGACCTTGGTGAGAGAGACAAATCTGGCAAACCTTATATCTTCTTTTCCAGTGGCATTCTTCACTGATATTGAAAAGGTGAAAACAAGCAATGTTAATTCTCTATATGAAGTATTAACAGTAACTGCACGATAAAGTGTAGTATATTGCCACATAAGTGTGGCTGACCCCTAGGGGTGGATGTTACTGTTGCTTTTAGCCCCAGGAGGACATCTCCTCCAGCTGGCTTATCGACACACGACTGTGTCCTGTTTGCCAAGGGAGTTATCCCTCTCACCTCGACCAGCAGCACGAACGTATCCGGATTTCAGGGTTATTTCCCTTCGTCGGCGTTCGACAGCTGATGACCTTGGTGAGAGAGACAAATCTGGCAAACCTTATATCTTCTTTTCCAGTGGCATTCTTCACTGATATTGAAAAGGTGAAAACAAGCAATGTTAATTCTCTATATGAAGTATTAACAGTAACTGCACGATAAAGTGTAGTATATTGCCACTTAAGTGTGGCTGACCCCTAGGGGTGGATGTTACTGTTGCTTTTAGCCCCAGGAGGACATCTCCTCCAGCTGGCTTATCGACACACGACTGTGTCCTGTTTGCCAAGGGAGTTATCCCTCTCACCTCGACCAGCAGCACGAACGTATCCGGATTTCAGGGTTATTTCCCTTCGTCGGCGTTCGACAGCTGATGACCTTGGTGAGAGAGACAAATCTGGCAAACCTTATATCTTCTTTTCCAGTGGCATTCTTCACTGATATTGAAAAGGTGAAAACAAGCAATGTTAATTCTCTATATGAAGTATTAACAGTAACTGCACGATAAAGTGTAGTATATTGCCACTTAAGTGTGGCTGACCCCTAGGGGTGGATGTTACTGTTGCTTTTAGCCCCAGGAGGACATCTCCTCCAGCTGGCTTATCGACACGCGACTGTGTCCTGTTTGCCAAGGGAGTTATCCCTCTCACCTCGACCAGCAGCACGAACGTATCCGGATTTCAGGGTTATTTCCCTTCGTCGGCGTTCGACAGCTGATGACCTTGGTGAGAGAGACAAATCTGGCAAACCTTATATCTTCTTTTCCAGTGGCATTCTTCACTGATATTGAAAAGGTGAAAACAAGCAATGTTAATTCTCTATATGAAGTATTAACAGTAACTGCACGATAAAGTGTAGTATATTGCCACTTAAGTGTGGCTGACCCCTAGGGGTGGATGCTACTGTTGCTTTTAGCCCCAGGAGGACATCTCCTCCAGCTGGCTTATCGACACACGACTGTGTCCTGTTTGCCAAGGGAGTTATCCCTCTCACCTCGACCAGCAGCACGAACGTATCCGGATTTCAGGGTTATTTCCCTTCGTCGGCGTTCGACAGCTGATGACCTTGGTGAGAGAGACAAATCTGGCAAACCTTATATCTTCTTTTCCAGTGGCATTCTTCACTGATATTGAAAAGGTGAAAACAAGCAATGTTAATTCTCTATATGAAGTATTAACAGTAACTGCACGATAAAGTGTAGTATATTGCCACTTAAGTGTGGCTGACCCCTAGGGGTGGATGTTACTGTTGCTTTTAGCCCCAGGAGGACATCTCCTCCAGCTGGCTTATCGACACACGACTGTGTCCTGTTTGCCAAGGGAGTTATCCCTCTCACCTCGACCAGCAGCACGAACGTATCCGGATTTCAGGGTTATTTCCCTTCGTCGGCGTTCGACAGCTGATGACCTTGGTGAGAGAGACAAATCTGGCAAACCTTATATCTTCTTTTCCAGTGGCATTCTTCACTGATATTGAAAAGGTGAAAACAAGCAATGTTAATTCTCTATATGAAGTATTAACAGTCGTGTGTCGATAAGCCAGCTGGAGGAGATGTCCTCCTGGGGCTAAAAGCAACAGTAACATCCACCCCTAGGGGTCAGCCACACTTAAGTGGCAATATACTACACTTTATCGTGCAGTTACTGTTATAATGGGGGAGGACGGTTTATGGGGTTATCCTGGGTTTCTCGGCCATGAGGGGTTTCGCCTTGACCTTATGGCGTATCGTCAGACCCCCAAACCTGTTGACTTAAGACCTCTTCAAAATATTTCTAAAGAGGCCTTAGGCCAACAGGTTTGGGGTCCTTACGGCGTATCCTCAGACCCTAAACCTGTTGAGTTAAGACCTCTTCAAAAATATTTTTGAAGTGGTCTTAGGCCAACAGTGAGAGAGAGAGAAAAAGAGAGAGAAATTAGTAGATTGACAGAAAGATAGCAAGACAAAGAAAGAGAAAGAGGGAGAGAGAGAGAGATCTTTCGCTCTATAAATATTTCAAAACTTCCATTCACTGATTGTTCCACATGCTAATTTTTTACTACAGCCAAGTAGTATTGCGGTGAGAACGCCATTATTATTGCTGTTTTGTTCATTCACTCGGGGACATGGTTACATAAACAGGAAAAGAAAATGTGAAATACAGCAAATGGATCAAGGTTTTATTGCTGGGTCAAACTAATAAATTGTCCAATTTGTTAAGCCAAAAAGGCAACGAGAAGTATTTACAAAAGGACAACGACTGGTAAATATTTCCAACAATGAAAAAATATAACTGAAATTGTGAATGAATCTCAGCAACAAGGCATTATTAACAAATAGTTCATGTTTTACGATCCTTTTCTTAATGTTATTTTATATACCTATATATATATATATATATATATATATATATATATATATATATATAAGTTTTATCTTAATAATTTACTATGCGCACTCTACTGCTATTACTATCACTTCCCTGTCTATCTCTCTCCCTCTCTTGTTCTTCATCCTTTCTATTTTTCTCTCCCACCCTTTCCCTATTCTTCTCTTCCTTTCACCGTCCCCCCCTTCTCTCTCTCTCTCTCACTTTTCCTCCTTAACCCTCTCGTCGCTGACACGTGACGAAAGGGATTCTTTCTTTCTATTCGCTGCCTTCCTATACAGAAGACGTGAATTTCCTGTCTCTCATTCACGTCCAACTAGCGTTCAAAATAATAATTTTTCTATCGTCTGGGCCTAATAGCCCTTACCGTTTGTTTTCTGAACGCGCTGTTTTCTGATTGGCTAAAAATTTTGAAAATTATCAAACTTTGAATACCTGTAATATTTTGGCAAATTTTTTCTGGAATAAATGAATAACAAATTCGGATTCAGCGTCAAAATTACATCTATATGATAGATTAAAATTTTTTTTATAGATTTCGACATGCTGTGACGAAAACCACAAAGATCCCCCAAGACTCCAACAACAATAGACTCAGCGCTCACCTTCTTCAGTGACCACAATATTTTTAATTCCCACTGTAAATCATCGTATCTGACTTGTTTCTTTTCTTCTCTTTCCGATTCTCTGGTATTACCAGGACATGCAATATCTACGATTAAACACACTTATCCATTCTTTATTTACAACCATTATATCCGGCCTCAAGTGTTCAATTTCATGATCACATTGGCTCATTTACATCTCACTGTAGTTTTACCTTATCATTCTCGATTACTCATGGTGTTTGCCTATACCAGGTCTTTGTTCTATCCAATCTTCACTTGCAATACCTCTCCCAATGAGTCATTCCTTTCACATAAGCGTTTGGGCCAGTTTCGTGAAGTCATTCGTTATATGCCATACAGCCTCTCTCACACTGATCACTGCAAAACCTGACCTTGTCCCTTTCTGCATGTGCTTTTCCAAACGCTACACAGATAAAGTCGTGGACTTCAGATCACTCTCCCTTAACCAGTGCCACCTTCCATCGGCATTTGTTTTCCTGTTCAGCTCTCACGCAAACTGCCCACACATCATTTTTCTATTCCATTTTCTTTCGTCTCCCTTACTTTTTTTTTTCTTTGTACTGTGCTATTTCCACGACAGGGCCTGTCCTGGCAATACCAGATATCCTCACGGGAACCAGTACGGGTTCTATGACACTCATGATACACCACACCAACCTGTTTTATTCTAAGCATATACAACTTACACTACTGATTAGCCCTCGCCCGTTTTTTGTACCTGATAAGATACAGCCTTTCAATGGTGTTCTTGAAGTGGAGGCGGCGAGCTGGCAGAATGGTTAGCACGCCAGGAAAATGCTTAGCGGCATTTCGTTCGTCTTTACGTTCTGAGTTCAAATTCCGCCGAGGTCGACTTTGCCTTTAATCTTTTTCGAGTTCGATGAAATAAGTACCAGTTAAGCAGTGGGAGGGGGTGGGCATCTAATCGACTCACCCCCATCCTGCGTAAATGCTGGCCTTGTGCCAAAATTTGAAACCATTATCATTATCATTCAGTTCCCAGGTCATCGATATTGGCTCTCGTTCAAAATAAGTTACACGAACTCTCTCTCTCTCTCTATATATATATATATATGTGTGTGTGTGTGTGTCTGACAATCCTTTCTACTATAGGCACAAGGCCTAAAATTTGATGGAGGAGGCCAGTCGATTAGATCGACCCCAGTACGCAACTGGTACTTGATTTATCGACCCCGAAAGTATGAAAGCAAAGTCAACCTCGGCGGAATTTGAACTCAGAATGTAGCAGCAGACGAAATACCGCTAAGCATTTCGCCCGGCGTGCTAACGTTTCTGCCAGCTCGCCTTTTTTGTATGTGTGTGTGTGTGTGTGTTTGACAATACGACAAATGTGTTCGTAGTCTACAGAAAGAATGGACGATTTCCAAGGCTGTGGTCTTATATTTCTGCTATTCATTAAAAGAAAAAGATTTCAGCAAACCATGGCGGGTTGCTATGATATTTTAGGCATGTGAAATTTTATCAACATATTTTTTAAAGCAAATATGTAAAATATTGTCGCAGTAACTACAACCATAAAATATTGTCATTAATGTCCTATAACAATGACAGGAGCAGCAGTAGTAGTAGCAAGATAAACAACATACTTGCACGAAAACAATCTTTAAAATATTTAATCGCTTCCCCAGGAGCAATGAAAATAGTTGTTTTGTGGGTGACATAATCAACCAGTTAAACAAGGTTTTAACGACCTCTTTTAAATACATATAAAATGACTCACTTCGGAACGTTTTCTTCATAAGTAGCCTATATCTTTCTTATAACTATTTTGTCCCATTCAAGACAACTATAAAACTATAGCAAAACTAAGATTATTTTTAGATGCGGCTGACATACGAGTATCGTCCTGGGTTTATAATCATGCTGTTTGGAATTTTGTTCATTCTTTTCGATCGGAATGAAGAAGAAAAAAACTTGCTTCCCAACCAAACCACATGGCCCTGGATCTAGTCTCACTGCGTGGCATATTGGACCAAGTGTCTTTTATTATAGCCTCCTTGATAAGGAGAGTCCTTTACGTTGAACACCACGCGAGACATAAGTCAAGGACAACGCATATCAGAAGACGGCTGAACTCAGTGAGGTCAACAGCGAACGAGCTAGGAGTGAGAGACACGTAGTGTTCGTTTAGACATCTCTCTCAAATCCTTACATTATCTAGAGAGTGGGATTAGTTCTGTGCAAATCATTTATCCTTCATTCTTTTCTTTGTTACTGTCATTAGACTGCGGCCATGCTGGAGCATCGCCTTGAAGATTTTTTAAATCGCTTCTTCTCTCGGCTATCAACATCCAGTGGTTCTGTGCTCACTTCAGACACAACCATCGCTTCAGTTTTATCATCTCTATTACGCATTGCATATTACTGTTTTGGGGAAAACACTCAATGAAAACTTCCGGGATGGAATGAAAGCATGTGTTGGCATAAGTGGTAACACTCGTTGAGCATCTGCTGTAAGAGGCACCCATTGTTGCTGCATCTATGCAAAGAAATGTAAACTCCTTCTCCGCTAGCAGGACTTAAAGTTACTACATCTGTTTTGCTCGAAATCCAATTGCAGCCATCGTTTCTTTAATATAGCTTGTATGAGGGTGTGAAAACGAACTGTGAGAATCATTAGCACGCCAGCCAAAGTACTTAGCGGCATTTCGTCCGTCTGTATGTTCCAAGTTCAAATTCCGCCGGGGGGAAGCGATTTGGCCTTTCATCTTTTCGGTGGAGGTGGGGGCGATAAAATAACTACCAGTTAAGCACTGGGCTCGATGTAATCGACTCACCCCCTCTCACAAACTTGCTGGCCCTGTGCCAAAATTTGTTAAACAAATATAGTTTTTAAGTGTATGATAAAAACACGCGTGTGCGTGTGTGTGCGTGTGCGTGTGTGTGTTTACATGATGTGTGCTGTTTGAATAACATTTCAGTTATTCTCCTCCCTCCCTTTCTACTGTCTATCTTTCAACATGTTTTTTTTTGTTAGTTTCTTTGTAAATTTGTTTTTTTAATTGTTTTGTTTTTGTCTTTTTGTTCTTTTTTCTTTTTTAATCTCGTACTCAAGTGTTAGGTTCCTGCTTTCCTCACGAATTCAAATTGGTTCAATTGTCAGAAATATTTGTCAAACACTTATTTGGACGAATCCCAAGTGAGAACTACTGACCACGCCCAACGTCTACAGAATTTCAAGCCTTTTCATTTCCCTTGAATTGCCTACTCAGTGACGACCACAGCTCTGCAATGGAGACAATATCTACCAGAGATCCTATAATATAAATCAAGGAAAGTTCCACTTAAACTGCTTTTTCCGTTGTTTGTCCTCCAGCCCATCTTTATCAGCAAATACATCACACTGGGTTAATTGTCTCGGCATTGCGCTAGTATTTTCCATTCTCCTTGAGACTGACCTCTTGGTTGTTAACATCTATTCTTCATAAAATAACTGCACTTTTGTCTGATCCTTCCCATAACCAAACAACTGTATGAGACCGCTTCCAACGTCGATCTATGGTATAAAAACGCCTTGTATTTTTAAGTCATCTGAATTTTGTAGGTAGAAGACATCGATTTAGCTAAATAAGGGGAAAAAAATTTGGAAGCGGTGCTCTTCATGCCCTTTCCCAAAGTATGTATTAGCACAAAGCAAGTCTATCATGACACTAATCCGCCTGTACTCTATAACAGGGATCCCCAGCCGTCGAGCCGCGAACCAGTGCCGAGCCGTGGATCATTTGATACCGGACCGTGCAGAAAGAATATATTGTTAAACTGTATTTTATTGGCTATCGCAGTCTGGTGGGTGTTTTTGCATTATAAATATATTATATATGTAACATATATGTAATATATAGTATGTAGTTTATTGTATTTATTTTATTGTGTTTTGTTAGGTGCATGATCCCCAAGACTGTGGGAAAATTGTCTTGCATGAAGCCAGTTCGTGGTGCAAAATGAAAGGGTGGAGACCGCAGCTCTACGCCATTTACTGAAGTTATCAATAATCACAGCTGTTCTAGGTAGACTACTACAGGTTATGAGATTAAAGATTAGTCCGATGGTGGTGTGTTTACGTCCCCGTAACCTAGCGGTTCGGCAAAAGGGGCCGATAGAATAAGGCTTACAAAGAATAAGTCTTACAAAGAATAAGTCCTGGGGTCGATTTGCTTGACTAAAGGCGGTGCTCCATCATGGCCGCAGTTAAATGACTGAAACAAGTAAAAGAGTAAAAGAGTAAATGAAAAAGAAAATTTATCTGGCAACCCAAAACATAGGTACATATGTCAGTGCCTGCTTGAAGACCTTTGGACGTGGTGGTGTGCTGCGGTAGCGAACTAGAAATCATGTGACTGCGGCGTGGACTTCTTAACCAGACAGTCATACTTGCGCCAGATGTTTTCTCAAAGCTTACTTACCGAACAACGTGGTATTATAGAGAAATATTTTAACGGTTCTGGGGGCTTGAAGTGGTTGACAAACAGTAGGGGAATAGAACAGAGAGAGAGAGAGAGAGAGAGAGATAGAGAGAGAGAGAGAGAGAGAGAGAGAGGGAGAGAGAGAGAGAGAGGGGGGGGGGAGACAGACAGATAGTGTATGCGTGCGTGTGTGTGCATGTGTATGCGTGCGTGCTTGCGTGAAGTCGTTTTGCGGACGTGTGAAAGTGTGTAGTGGGAAAATATCTTGAAAAAGCAAAGCAAATATTACCGACTTTATTTGCCTGTTATTATTATATAATGTGGCCTTTCTTTTTTTCTTTTTTTTTTGACAGAGATTCAGCTGCTATTTCTAGCTATTTCTAAAGACCACTTAGAGACCCACCCACGCCACCTCTGTTTTATTCAATGGTTGCATCGGTGATAAACATCGGTGATTGCAACCATCTGCCTCAATATTACAATGCACTTTTGTACACAAAGTAACTTTGACAGCCATTCACCACCTCGCGTTCCCTTTGGGCGTGGTCTTCTCGGTGACTCATCTTGTTTTCCCGCCATTTTTACTGCATCTGCTGTAACCCAATCTGTTTATTGCCACCACCCATGTTCCACAGGAAATGTTCATAAGTATCATCGTCATCATCATCATCATCGTCATCATCATCATCATCGTCATCATCGTCATCATTATCACCATCATCATCGTCAAGTGGAAACAATATTTTTTGGTATTATATAAAGCTTTCGTTCTGTTGCATGGATTCCTGTCAGTTTCGCAGACAGAAGTCTTCCATCAATCGCGTTAACGGTATGGTTGCTTACCAGAAATATCGATTGTGGTCATTTTAATATCCATTTATCTCAACGACTTTAGCTTGCCAGAGCAATAAAAAAATAATAAAAACTTCATTGTGTTTATTTACATTGACCTTGAGATTTCATAAACTGCCAATGAGTTTGCTGGACAGCAATATCTCTGGTCACAATTTTCATTCACCTGGTGTGACGTTTGTGACTGGCTGATAGGCGCGGGTGTGGCTGTGTGGCAAGAAGCTTGCTTCCCAACCACATGGTTCCGGGTTCAGTATCACTGCGTGACACCTTGAGCAAGTGTCTTCTACTATAGCCACTGGCCGATCCATACCTTATGAGTATATTTTGTTGACGGAAACTGAAAGAAGCTCGTTATATATATATGTATAGATATATATATGTGTGTGTGTGTGTGTGTGTGTATTTGTGAGTCTGTGTTTGTCCCCCCCCCCCCACCATCGCCTGACAACCGATGTTGATGTGTTTACGTCCCCGTGACTTAACGGTTCGGCAAAAGCTACCGATAGAATAAGTACTAGGCTTTCAAAGAATAAGTCCTAAGGTCGATTTCTCCGACTAAAACCCTTTAAGGCAGTGCTCCCACATGGCCGCAGTGAAATGGCTGAAACAAGTAATAGAATAAAAGAATACACTCCATATATATATATATATATATATATATATATATATATATATATATATATATATATGTATATATATATATATATATATATATATATATATATATATATTACCACTTGCCTGAGTTGTCAAATTCTAGTGTGAAAAAATGAATCAATAGAACTCGTTGATATTTCATAATCTGTGTCCCTGGCTGTTTTATAGGTCACACGTGGCTAGCCCAGACACCGCAAAAAGCCGAGAGAAACACCACAAGGCATTTTGTCTTATATAAAGTATTTATATCAGCAATGGCCTCACTAAACATCACATTAGTAATCTCCGATAACATAGTCACAGTAAACAAACACTTAATCAGAAATTTTTCAAATACCTGACATTCTAAACTCACTCGGAGGAGACAGTCGCATAAAATTAGAAATAAGCATCTTACATTTGGACTCAGAAATGTTTCTTTCTGCGATGGGCACAAAGCCTGAAATTTGGGCTCAACTGGTACTTATTTTATCGGCCCCGAAAGGATGGAAAACGAAGCAAAGTCGATCCCGGAGTTATTCAAATTCAGAACGTAAAACCGAAGAAACATCGCTGAACATTTTGTCTGTCGTGTTAAAGATTTTGCCAGCTCACCGTCTTGGGTCCACAAGTAATATTCCTGTCTACTTTAAGCACGGGGCGTGAAATTTTAGAGGTGGGAGCTAATCGATTACATCGACCCCAGTGCTCAGCTGATACTTATTCTATCAACCCTGAAAGAATGAAAGGAAGAGTCGACTTCGGCGGAATTTGAACTCAGATATTACATGATTCAGAAGAATACATAATGGCTCCTACAACAAGAAGAGCTCCTCTGGTACCATTCTAACTCCTAACCATAACAGCAAAGCTTTCATCTCCATTATCCGTTATTTACTTGTACCAAAAAAAAAAAATAATAATAATAATGAAACAACGCGAAACGTTGGGTATCAAACTATCCGACAGGTTACGGGTACGGTGAGACTCGAAGTAGATAAAGCTACAAATAGTGGCGTGTAAGTATTGGATTATATAACCCTCAGGATAGTAAAAATCGAAGGATACCCGTAAGACACGATACACAAACATGATAGACGTTCTGTCTGAATAAAAGATGGTATGGTCGTGAATGGAACGCCAGCCGAACGACAAATGATAGAACACAGATCAACACACAGATCGGACAATGAATCAATGAATTGTTCTCAGTCGTTTTCCTTGATGCCGTAAGTCTGAGAGACCATGGCTGACTTGGAAACTTGGAATTAATCTGCAATAATGTCTGACAAGATCTTCAAATGTATTGTTGATTCTAAAAAAATGATAAAGGAGGGGGAAATATTTTATCTCAAATGACTGAGTATCAAATATTTTATCCGATAAAACTAATACTCTACCGAATATCAAATATTTTATCGCATGTGATTTATGGTTTATCGATAGATACTAATACAAACAAACCGGTATATGTTTATCTTTCCGGAATGTGCAGCGATAAAAATAATTTCTTTATCTCCAACGATTTTAAAGGCCAAACCATTC
>NC_142946.1:47737011-47747011 GCF_046866305.1 Octopus bimaculoides
TCAAATTTTTCATAGAGTACGTTGTCATAAATTATGGCTTTGTCGTTGTTTGAAAACGTCCATTTATTGCTGTGTGCGTGTATATATATATATATATATATACACAAATATATGAAGCGATTATATATATAGGCAGCGTGAAACGAAGTGTAAGTTTGTAACGAAGCAGAGAGTGAAACAAGAATTTTATATGTACGTGTATGTATGTATGTATAGATATGTGTGTATACACACGTGAATAAACGAAGCCAGTGCGCCTAGAAGCAATGTGAAAGAAAAAGTGTATACATATATATAGGCTTATATATATAGTATATATGTATATAAACAGCATGAACCTCTCTCTCTGTCTCTCTCTCTCTATATATACACATATATATATATCGTTTGTAGAAAATAAATCCGGAGAATAAGCACTAGATCTTATGCCAACGGGTTTGAGGTGTGACGATACGCCGTTAGGCCAAACCCTTTATGGACGAGAGATCCAGGGTAACCTCATATATATACACACACACACACACAATTATATATATATACACACACACACAATTACAACTGTGTGTGTATGTAGACAGCAGTATACGTGCATGTGTGCGTGTATGTGTACAGCAGTGTGTGTACGTATGTGTACAGCAGTGTGCTAGTGTATATATTCTCTCTTTTTTATACTTGTTTCAGTCATTTGACTGCGGCCATGCTGGAGCACCGCCTTTAGTCGAGCAAATCGACCCCAGGACTTATTCTTTGTAGGCCTAGTACTTATTCTATCGATCTCTTTTTGCCGAACCGCTATGTTAAGGGGACGTAAACACACCAGCATCGGTTGTCAAGCGATGGTGGGGGGACAAACATAGACACACAAACACAAACACACATACATATATACATATATACGACGGGCTTCTTTCAGTTTCCGTCTACCAAATCCACTCACAAGGCTTTGGTCGGCCCGAGGCTATAGTAGGACACTTGCCCAAGGTGCCACGCAGTGGGAATGAACCCGGAACCATGTGGTTGGTAAGCAAGATACTTACCACACAGCCACTCCTGCGCCATGTGTATAGTTATATTGTGTGTGAATATGTATGTATATATAGCTATATGTGTCTGTGTAATATGTTCATACAGGGTATTTGGGCTAAATGCTAAATTTGAGGAAATCAAAACGCAATATCGCATTCAAGAAGAAATGTATTTTAAAAACTGAAAAAATTCCCAACTAGATTATGGCTGGGAGATAATTTACCCAAAGCAGCCATCTTCAGCTTCCACTATGTCCTCAAGATGGCTCCAGAACCCGGAATAGCATTCCTCAGTGTATCTCTGGAAAAGATCTTTGACACCTGCCTGATCTTGGCCACCAGCCCAGCCCTGTTGTTGCAGGCAGAACGGTTGGGTGTCTTTTTCAGCTGCACACCGTAAGTAATCTATGGGATTACAATCAGGGATTAGTAGGTCAGATATAGTCCCTTTAACTGCTAAAGGGTCAAAAGATGGTGCCCCAACTTGCCCCACAATCCATTCACGAGATCGAGGGATCAACCCTCAGAAAATTCCTGTTATTTTGTATTGCTTTAACTTCTCTGTTCAATTATTGGGCTGCACCCATATTTATTATATTTCAAGAGGTTCTATTGCAAAGTGTGTGTACACGTGGCATGATCTGTCGTTGAAAGGAGATGTTGATAACAGCAAACAGGTTCTTAATGAAATGACTGCATAAGAATTGTGTTTTGTGTGAATGACATATATATGAAAGTCCTCATGAATAAAAACTACATACCCAGAATTGTTCTCGATGTCTAGAATGAGATTTGTTTGTTGCAAGAAAAGAATTAGCCAATGTGGGTGAGTGTGTATGTATATGTGTTTTTCTGTGTATATGAATTGCATATACTTGCGTGTAAATCTATTTGTGTATGTGTGTATATATGAGGGCACATGGCTTACTGGTTAGGCATACAGCTTAGTGTTTCAATTGCAATTTCATTCGTGGTTTCAATTTCTAGACCAGGTAGCGCGTTGTGTTCTTGAGCAAAACCCCTCGTCTCATTGCTCTGTGGTCACTTTGACACCTGACACGTGGTACACTGTGCACCTTATTCAGATAATGTTAATTTGATGGACAGAGTGAGCTAATGCGCGACATGACATTTGATCACTATAAACATAGCATTTGTGCAGGTTTTTCAGCAAAAAGCTGAATGCTCAAACATTGTTGTAAGGATGGGAGCAACTAAAAGAGGTTAAGGCTAGGATTTGCACTCTGACCTTGTAAAACCCTTCCCGACAATGACTACTCAAAACAGACCCATGGACTGGAAGGTTGTCACCTGAGTGGTACAAAGATGTCATCCGCCAGGAGTGGTGGGCAATCACCGACAAATGGGGGATGCTGTTACAGCACATGCCCCCATGCTACTACTGTTAACTTAGCAGTTCAGCAAAGGAGACTGAGAGAATAGGTAATAGACTAAAAAAACAAAAAAAAGGACTGGGGTTGATTTGGTCAAATAAACCCTCCAAGTCGGTGCCCCAGCATGGCTGCAGTCCAATGACTGAAACAAGTAAAAGATCTGTAGACATAGGTGTGAGAGGCTTCTTTCAGTTTCCATTTCCTAATTCTCCTGAAGAGGCTCTGGTTGGACTGAGGTTTTATTAGAAGGTAGTTGCCTAAGGTATAATGCAGTACAACTGTTTTCTCTTCCTGGTGAAAAAAATGTATGTATGTGTGTGTTTGTATGTATGTATGTGTGTGTTTGTATGTATGTATCTGTGTATTTGCATGTATGTGTTTATGTATGGGTGTGTGTTTGTACCTGTGTTTGTGTATTTCTGAACTCAATGTATTTTTGCTTCCTGGTTGCTCTAACAGCCACCTGTGGGTGTGTGTGTTTGTATGTGTGTAACACTGATCGTTCTAAATAAATGTGTAGACATACAAACACCTGGGTGTGATTAGATCTGTCTGCACCCCACACTAGATTTCCACACAGTTCTGCATGTTTGCGGCAGACACCTGCTACTATGAGGTGTCTCTCACCCACTCCAAACCTGTTTACATCCTCGCCAACCATAATTAACTCTAGGTTGTTTGTCATGTGACTGTGTTTTTTTGCCTCTGTCAAATCATTTGACTGGGTGTGTTTGTCAGCCAGCTTTTCTGGGTGCCTGCTTGCACTCAGCTTTCAGTCTGCTTTTGTGGTTATGCTTCATTGAGCGTGTTAATGCAGGCATGTGTGTGTGTGTGTGTGTACATATGTATATATATTTATTTATTTATTTATGTGTTTCAGCCAAGTGGCTGCGGTCATGTTGGTGCACCACCGTGAGAATATATATATAATATAATAAATCCCAAAAAACAAAGAACAAGCACAAAAAAACAACAACACGAGGACGTGGTACTTCTAAAGTATTAGCAGACTCTCAGGGAAGGAAAGAAAGGTGGTTTTATTTTTCGAGCAGACGCTCTTCTTCAGAAACAGGAAACAGATACATATGCACATACACACACACACACACACACACACACACATATCTCCCTCTCTTTTACTTTCTCTCTCTCTCATATATTGTTGTTAGCACTCCGTCGCTTACGACGTCGAGGGTTCCAGTTGATCCGATCAACGGAACAGCTAGCTCGTGAAATAAACATGCAAGTGGCTGAGCACTCCACAGATGCGTGTACCCTTAATGTAGTTCTCGGGGATATTCAGCGTGACACAGTGTGACAAGGCTGACCCTTTGAATTACAGGCACAACAGAAACAGGAAGTAAGAGTGAGAGAAATATTGGGTAAAAATTACCCTTAGAGACTGGAAAATTTGGTCAGCAAATGGTTATGGAACTTGAACCCACATCCCTCGAGAAACTGCTGGAGTGCTTTACCATTAAGCTAAACTGCTTGCTGTTGTCTTGAGGGATGTCGGTTTGAGTCCCATGGCTTTTGAGAGATTTTTCTGCTTTGTAAGGGTAATTTACCCAGTATTTCTGCAGTTGAATTATATTTGAAAGCAAACCGGGTTACCGTTTTGTGAAACGAAATTATTCCATTTGTTGTTGCAGGATGCTGATTATAACCACGATAGCGATTTATATGATGACGTCATCACAGCACCAGCCTCTCAGGACGACATGGATGTACGTTGATGTATAGTTTGTCTATTGCTGTTGTTGTCGTGTTTTGTAGCATGTCTTCATCTTTGATAGGTGTTAATTTTTTCTCGATTAATTTGTTAACGAGTACTCATCCACTGCTAATGTTATTTTTAATTAATTTTCTATTTGATTGAGATTTCGGTGGGGTTTAACCCATTTTGATACCAGTCTGCCCCAAGAGCACCCCCTGGTCTGGTGATACAAACTTCCCTGTTTTGAAGTGATCTAAGTTAAGACCTTCCATCATCAAAATTTTTTAATTTATGTTCCAAATGTAAACTTAAATAATAAAGTTATTTTAGTAAATTCTTTGTTATTTCCAAAAATTAATTAAAACAAAGGCAGCATATTTTAGCAGAACTATGGTAACAAAAGGGTTGAAGTGATCTAAATTAAAATCTTCCGTCGAAATATCATGTTAATTTATGTTCCAACACCAGCTGAATAAGGATAAAGTTATTTTATTTAATTCTTTATTTCAAAGAAATAATTGAAACAAGGTTAAGATATTTCAGTAGAAATATGGTAACCAAAGGGTTAGAGTGATCTAAATTAACACCCCCCATCAAAATTTCGTATTAATTTATGTTATAAACACCAGTTTAATCATGATTTCAAATTTTGGCACAAGACCATCAAGTTCGAGGGAGAGATTATACCCAGATTTCGTCTTAAATTATTCACACTCTGTCATGTGTGCACACTGACGTTACCCATCCAGCAAAACAGTCAAACAGATTTTCACAGAAGATGGGAAACAAAGGACACTTACTTCATCAACCCCAAAAGAATGAAAGACAAATCAGACTGCAGTGGAATTTGAACCTAGAATGTAGAGACGGTTGAAATGCTGCTATGCATTTTGGTTGGCATGGTAACAATTCTGCCAGCTTACCACCTTAATAATTCTTTTATATACCCAGGCTTATTCCCCAATTTTTTTTAGGAGGGGGTAGCCACAACAAGTCATACACCACACATTCTATTCATTTCCCAGCTCAAAGAGGCGAGCCCTATTCTATGCTTGGGTCAAGGCATAGAATGCAACCCTCAATATTAGCAGTGGGGCCCGACAGCATATGCTGGTTTCCCCTGCTGCATCATGCTGGTTCCATACCCCCTTCGAGCAGCATCAGATTCCCTCATCTGTCCACAAACATTCTCCAAGCTTTCCTAATAAGCTTGCTCCCTTAATATTTTTTTTTCTAATAATAATAGTAATAACTAAAATGGCTTCAAATTTTGGCACCAGGTCATCAATTTTAGTGGTGGGGTTAAAATTATATTAATTATATTTTTTAACCCTTTAGCATTCAGATTACTTAATGAAATGTAATGCTTATTTATTCACAGTGTTTTCAAATAATCATGTATTTTCTCATAGCTTCAAGATTTCAATGATGTGACTGTTTATTTTTAGAATGACATTGTCGGGTAGGTGTGAGAGGCTAGATCTGGCCAGTTTGAGCATAAAACAAGAATATTTGGACTGGACATGGCCAGCTTACATGCTAAAGGGTTAATATTATAAAACTAGATGTGAATGGAATTTTAATAGAAGATTGGCTCTTGTGCGGGTGGCACATAAAATACACCATTTTGAGCGTGGCCGTTGCCAGTATCGCCTGACTGGCCTTCGTGCGGGTGACACGTAAAAGCACCCACTACACTCTCTGAGTGGTTGGCGTTAGGAAGGGCATCCAGCTGTAGAAACTCTGCCAAATCAGATTGGAACCTGGTGTAGCCTTTGGGCTCCACCAGTCCTCAGTCAAATCGTCCAACCCATGCTAGCATGGAAAGCGGACGTTAAACGATGATGATGATATATATATATATATATATATATATATATATATATATATATATATATATATATATATATATATATATATATATATATATATATATATATATATATATATATATATATATATATATATATATGTATGTATGTATATATATATATATATATATATATATATATATATATGTATGTGTGTTTGTGTGTCTGTGTTTGTGCCCCCATCATCGCTTGACAACCGATGCTGGTGTGTTTACGTCCCCGTAACTTAGCGGTTCGGCAAAAAGAGAGACTGATAGAATAAGTAATAGGCTTACAAAGAATAAGTCCTGGGGCCGATTTGCTCGACTAAAGGCGGTGCTCCGGCATGGCCATAGTCAAATGACTGAAACAAGTAAAAAGAGAATATGTATGTATATACATATAAATATATACATATATATATATACATATATACATATACATATATATACATATATATGTATGTATATACATATAAATTTGACATGGGCGATTCTTTCTTGTCTTGGGATTCATGGTCAAACGACTGTGTAGAATTGTGCGAAAAATTACACAGATGTGTTGAATGACCCGGTGGTGTTGCTGGGCTTTGTATTTTTTTCATAGCTCCCATGGTTACCGAGATAATCTACTATAATAACACTCTTGTGTTTATGAATGAGAAAGAAAGGGATGATAGATGAATAAGGAAGGAAGGGGTGAGCATTTCAACTCTGTGTGAATATATGCGTGTGTATGTAAAAGGGGCGTATGTGAATGTGTGTGTGCGTGCACGTGCGCACGTTTGTGTGTGTGTGTGCGCATGCAATGGAAGTGGGATGGTTCCTCTTTGTTCACTTAGTATTTAGGTTTGTTTTTTGATTTGGTTGAATCTTGGTTGGCTTCTTTTTGTTGGTCAGTTATTTTTAGCATTTTGACAGAATGTTTTAGCTGAAGAATGGACAAAAATTCCTTTGGAAACAATTCAAACTTTGTAGGAGTCCATACCTCATAGAATTCAAGTTGTAATTACTGCCAAAGACGGTCCTACCCCATATTAAAATAAATTTGTTTGAAATTTTAAGGTGTTTTCATTATTTTGTTCAACCGCTGTATATGAACATGTCTAGATATGTAACATGAGAATACATACAGAAAACATACAAATCTGCAGGTATACATACATGCATACATGATGGCTGCCCCTTGTTATCGAGTATGGCCACTGCACGAAGCTTAACTTAATGGTGCTGTAGTCGAATGTAACTTTTTAGCCCAGCCACCGAAGATCTACAATGTCTTGCACAGAGTTGGCATCCAAAACCTTTACTGGCAATAGCTGGCTGTTGTTGTAATTGGGCTCCATGTACCTTTGCGTGTCGTTTAAGTCCTCCTGCTGAATCACACTCCCTTCCACATGCCCAACAGACATGATTAGTATGGTGTGTAGCATCATCACCAGCGGCCTGGTAGTCAATCATCGGTCTTGCTTTATGACTACGAAGATGACTCAATAATGTATGTACATACATACATACGTACGTATGTATGCACATACATACATACATACATACATACATACATACCTATACACATAGCCCCTTTATGTCATCCTAAGGTCACCAGAATCATGTGATTTATCGCATATCTTCTACAACCCATGGGAATAAACACCATCCGGAGCCAGTCACAGCGTAAGAGAATGTTACCATCCGATGGGATTATGGGATATATACAGACAGGTAAATAAATGCTAACAAGCCAGAAACAAGTAAAAGAATAAAAGAATAGCAGAATAATTCCTTTTTGGAACAGTGAAACTTAAAACAGATAAAGCTATAAATAATAGCCTGTAAATATAGGATTAAAGACTCTATGGATGGAAAGAGTTGAAGGTTGCTTGGTTCATGTTTACAGTGGATGTAGGTTCAAATCCCATGCGCAGCCTTTTGACTTTTTTTAAATCCAGTAGGTTTTATTTTTTTAACTCAATATTCACACACTATTATTTCTGGCTTTATCTGCTTCGAGACTCAGTTCCCCAAAAAGTTATATTTGCAAAAAGTGAAGGCTGCCTGTGAGACTCGAATAAATTCATGCGCTTTTGAATGTTTATCTTTTATCTTTCACTGGACTATGACCGTGCTGGAGTACCGCCTCAAAGAAATTTTTAGTCAAACAAATCAACCCCGGTACTTATTCTCTCGGTCTCTTTTGCTGAACCACGAAGTTACAGGGATGTAAACACACCAACACCACTTGTCAAGTAATGGTGAGGGAAAAAAAAACACAAATACAAAGACACATGCACACACACATATAGAGGGTGGGCCAAAAATAGGTATACACATTTTAAATTAACTTATTTATTTTGCTTGCTGTATGTCACAATGTTCTGGAAAGCTTTGAAGAACGTTGCAATGTTGAAGGAGGACATTTTGAGCTTTTACAAGATTAAACTGTTTAATAAATGTAATTGTAATAAATAAGTGTAAAAGTAATAAAATGAAGAAACTTTAAAGTGTATACCCGCTTTTGGTCCACCCTATATACAATAGACTTCTTTCAGTTTCCGTCCACCAAATCCACTCGCAAAGCTTTGGTTGGCCCAAGGCTACAGAAGAAGATCGAAGGTGTCATGCAGTGGGACTGAGTCAGGAACCATGTGGTTGAGAAGCAAGCTTCTTACTACATAACCAAGCCTACGACTTCAATAACATACAATACATAAAGTTTCTAAACTGGAAAAAGAAATTCAAAATTCTGCTTTGGTCCAGTGGTAGAACATCTGTCATGAGTGCAAGAGATGTGGGCTTGGGAATCATTTGATTGTTTTCTATCCGTAGGGCTTTTTAACCCAATATTCACATGCTTTTATTTATAGCTTTATCTACATGTGAAGGTGCATGGTTCAATGGTTAGAGTGTTGGGCTCACAATCATGAGGTAGTGAGTTTGACCCCCGGACTGGGCTGTGTGTTGCGTTCTTGGGCAAGACTCTTTATTTCACATTGCTCCAGTTCATTCAGCTGTAGAAATGAGTTGCGACATCACTGGTGCCAAGCTGTATCGGCCTTCGTCTTTCCCTTGGATAACATTGGTGGCATGGAGAGGCGAGGCTGGTATGCATGGGCAAAGACTGCTGGTCTTCCATAAACAACTTTGTCTGGACTTGTGCCCTAGAGGGATACTTCCTAGGTGCAATCCCATGATTATTCATCACTGAAGGGAGTCATTACCCTATCTACTTTGAGTCTCTCCCATTCCAAAAAATTAAGTATTTCACACTCTCTCAAAGTTTCTACACCCTTATGGTGTCAACAATGTATAGCAGAATATTTTTCAAGTGGTACTTACCTAATTTTCTTGAATTCTTCAAGCAATCACTCAGATGTATCTTTAACTGTGTGTTATTGGTTCCAAGATAATAGGTAACATTGGGATTTCCTACCATAATACTTTGGTAGCAGATTACAAAAATCACAATTACAAACAACAGAATACTTGCTCTCTGTAGACGTGTTAACATCTTTTAACTTTTACCTGGCAAAAGAAAAAAAAGAGAAAAAACTTGTTTGAATATGGCATAACTTCCAAACATCGAGTTTACATGGATACAAAATGCTTCTTCCATTTTGTCTCTACTAAATCTACTTTAAAAGCTTTGGCTGTTCCAGGGCTAGAACAGAAGATGCATGATCAATATACCGTGTTGTAGAACTGAACCAGAAACCATAGATTTCGGAAGGAATCTTCTTAACCACACAGCCACATCTAACTTCACTTCTCATTCCTTTACGAGCGATCCAACAAAATATTAAACAACAAAGCAATCAGAAACACTACGAAAACAGTCAAACTTTGAGTCTTTTGAAATTATTTTTTAAAACACATTTAATCACATACATACAAACACACAGAAATGAAGGAGAAACACTGAGAGTAAAATAAACAAACACACTGCCAATCCTACGAGTAACTTTCACTTTAAACTGTGACTTTCTTCAAAATCTTTCTTCAAACACAATTACTTTAT
>NC_142946.1:47752011-47757011 GCF_046866305.1 Octopus bimaculoides
TAAAAATTCTAAAGCGTGTCATGCTACTAAAAATCTAAATAAAATGAAATAAAATATCAATCGACTGAAAATTTTTGCTTTAGTCCCCATACACAAAAAGTATGTCCAAAAAGTTCAATTTATAAAAATGTAGCCTTTCGACGGAATAAGAACATAAAAGAATTATTGACCTCTATATCTGACTCCAAGAAAACGAACATTGGAGTATCTGCACGCTGTACGTTAAAGAACAGCCGCAAGAGAGGTAAGCCCTGTTCGTTGTGCAACAACATGAGTGAAGTGAATACCATCAAAAATCATAATAGACATGTTATGATTTATACAGAAGGGGGAACCTGCAAAGATTCCCATTTAGTGTACGCTGCAGAATGCACGAAACACAACTTGATTTATGTTGGTTGTACAACGGAACAATTAAACAAAAGGTTTAATGGGCACAGATTCGACGTCAGGCACAAGAACAGTAGTTCAACAGAACTTGCTGAACATTTCGTTTCAAGCGGCTGCAATTTTGAAGAAGATTTGAAAGTGCACATTCTCAAAAAATATTCTGAATGTACCCCACTTTCAGTTCTCTTTTTCTTTTCTTTTTCTGTCGTCTTCCTTTTTCTTTCTTTCTGCTTATTAAAAAACTGACAAAAACTGATGATGTCATTCCATCAACGTATGGACGCTGGTTACTCTCGTTCATAGTTTACGTTTGGTTTCTGAAATTTTGAATTTTCAATCACCTTTTGGTTTGAACTTGAGAAAGACAGACGTTCTGTCGAAGTATTGTTCAAAGAATAAAACATCTATACAATCGAATCGCACTCTTCGTCTTGACTATTATTAGTGTTATTATTAATATTATAATTATCTTTAAAGACATGTGTACTCATTGCAGAGTTTTCTCCCTACCAGTTTACATTCTTTTCCATCCTTACTAGGACTTCCATTTATGTAAATTTTATGGTTAGCCACAGTTAGACTGGACATATTATAAGAGCAACTCATATTGATCTTATTTACTCTATTGCTTTCAGACAGTATGTAATTACAATTGACATCATTATATTTAGAGAGATATGCTATTTTTTCTCTCTATAAACCAACCCAAGCTAGAGCTTCATTATTGTAATTAGTATTTTGATTTAAAATGTAGTTAGTGGAGGGCAATGATATACGGGAGGATACTCTATTTACTATAGAACATATGACAGCTTTTGGATGATTTGAGAAGTGATTTACATAATTAAGATGCTGATTTGGTTTATGGACAGGTTTAGAGAGACTTGTAGTAAGGTCTAAAGTAACATCTAGGAAGTTTATTATTTTACAGTTGTCATCAAATGTAATAGGCAAACCTACATTCTTAAAATATCTAATAAGTTTTTTCTTAGTTCTAATATAGTCAACATTATTGGAATTACATATTGTGAGCAAAACATCATCCCTAGAAAGACCACCTTCAAGATTATGAAATTCATCTTTCATATAATATAATAAGTATACCCCCATGAGATCTGTGACTTGCACAGAGTCATTAGATCCCATGGTGATATCAGAATTATTTTGCCATGTTTTTCTAGTCCAGAACTTATCAGTGAATTTAATAATCATTCTCTTGGCTACATGAATAATATCATTAAAGTTCTTCATAATGAAAATAAGTCCTTTGTTTAGATGTATAGGCAAGATGAAAGTATAGTAATTATCAATATTGAATCATAAGAGCTTAACATTTATTTTACATAAGTAAGCATATTATTGTAAAATTCAAGCATGATCGTTGCCAGGCCCATGGATTGTCTCCCATGCTGGTGACACGTGAAAAGCACCATTCGAGTGTGATCATTGCCAGCGTTGCCTTACCAGCACATGTGCCGGTGGCACATGCGAAAAACGATATTTCAGCATGATCGTTGCCTGTGCCGCCGGACCAGCTCCCATGCAGGTAGCACGTAAAAACACCGTTTGAGTGTGGTCGTTGCCAGAACCGCCTGACTGGCCTTCGTGCTGGTGGCACGTAAAAAGCACCCACTACACTCTAGGAGTATTTGGCGTTGGGAAGGGCATCCAAGTGTAGAAACTTTGCCAGATCAGATTGAGCTTGGTGCAGCCTCTGGCTCACCAGTCCTCAGTCAAACCGTCCAACCCATGCTAGCATGGAAAGCGGACATTAAAGGATGATGATGATAATATATATATATATATATATATATATATATATATATATATATATATATATATGAATTTTTTATCATTATTATTATTATTATTATTATTATTATTATTATTATTATTATGTAATTTATGTAGGAAAACACACTTGAAATTTATGTGAGACTAGATTAACAGAGCCATAAATGATGATGGCAGATGTTTTAATAAACTTTCTGATATGTTTAACATTTTGGTTTGTATGTACAAATATTTGATTTTTCCAGTTGGAGGTGTTGCTGAAAAATGTACACCATGAAAGTTACAAGAGACTGTATGAAAATGTAAATAAAAATACCAAAAGAGCAGTAAATAAAAAAAATAAAAAATATACAGATTTGATTACTTTCAATATGTTCACTATGTTGTAGATAGGGATCTACATGTTATTTTATACTGATATTTTCCACAATCAATACTCCACCTAATTTCATAAATTTTATACATGTACATGTATTCAAAACCACCAGGGTCTTACACACAGATACCATACATCTTCAAAGGTTTTCAAGGAACAATAGGTTTAGTTTATGCAAAAGCTGTTCGTTTGCAACATATCTGACATATTATCCATACAAAAACTACAACTGTTTATTATAAGTGTCATTGTT
The DNA here is from genome assembly GCF_046866305.1 of Octopus bimaculoides. Lineage (NCBI taxonomy): Eukaryota > Metazoa > Mollusca > Cephalopoda > Octopoda > Octopodidae > Octopus > Octopus bimaculoides. The sequence continues at coordinate 47,754,825 of NC_142946.1, forward strand.
CATGTTCACTGCAAAAGTTCCTGAAGAGCAATGTTTCTTGTATAGACATGAAGAGGCAGCAACACACCTTAACATTCTGAACTTTCAATCTGTAATTTCAATGTATTTCTGTTTGTTTTTGTATTTTTTGTGCCTAAAGCTAAAAAATATGTGCATGCAGTGTCATAAATAAATAAGATAAAGTTGAGTATATAATACCTCTCAATAAGCTGAATAATGGAATACAGTGGAATATATGAATGATCAATAGTGGAATAAGTGTATATACAAATACACATAGCATATTAAATACATATTGATGATATATTGTATATTATATATATATATATATATATATATATATATATATATATATATATATATATATATATATATAATTTTCCAGAGGATCTTTTGAATATGAAAATTTAAAAGTTAAAAACCTTATAATCTCTATATATAAAAATGAGAATGTGTGTCTGTCTGTCTGTCTGTCTGTGTGTTTCCCTAAAACTCGAGAACTACACAACCAATTTCATTCAAATTTTACACATGTCTTACTTAGGGTTCCGGTTGTGTTTTAGTCAAAAAATTTTTTTAACTTCTTGTATAGTTCGAGCCCACAGCAACATCATATCTCCTCCACTATTTAAGTATTACGTGTCAACAGTGAAACAAAAACACTCATGTCAAATACTTTCACTTTAAAAATGAAACTATTCCACTAACTGAAACAATCACATTTCGATACTGTGATGACAGATACTTTCACTTTAATGGTGTGTGTGTATATATATATATATATATATATATATATATATATATATATATATATATATAATTTTTTTTTCTCTGTGTTTTTCTCCTTGTCTCCGTATTCTTTCTGTTGAAGAGCGTAGCTCGAAACGTCAAAGACTTTCCGTATTCCCGAGCGTCATACTAATATATACTTTTGTTATTTACACCACCTGTCCTCGTCTGTTGTTATTATTTGTATATTCTCCCATATATATATATATATATATACATCTCTCTCTCTCTGTATATATATATATATATATATATATATATACAGAGAGAGAGAGAAAGAGAGAGAGATGTATATGTACACGTATATGTATAGATATATATATATAGATATAGATCTATATGCATACATGTATATGTATACATATGTGTAGATGTATATATATATAGGTGTACATCTAATATGTACACATATATACATGCATACAGATATCTATACATATATACACCCATACACACACACATATATATGCACACAAACACACACATTAGTCATTTGTTTTCTTATCCAAAACTACGTCAAAAGTATTGAGTGGATCTTTAAGAAATTTTGAAATTATATTCTATGCATAATAGCCATAACCCCCATGAAAATTCATATATTTTTGATGTTGATGAAATTTTAACCATACAGATTACACACAAATAAAGTAATATTTCTAAAAATTTTTCTTCTTAGAAGTTACAAAGACCCCTTCATGGGGACTTCACACCCACAATTTAGTCATTTTTCCTAAGCAAAGACGAATACAGTTGTACCATTGGTAGCTATAGGGTCACCCGAACATAACAGATGAGCATTATTTGTAATTCAACGGTACAACAGTGTAAGACTATCCTTTCAGATATACTTACATTGTGATTTCTGCAATGTGGTGCATAAATTGTCAAGTAAATGAAACTCATCTTTGCCTCCACTGATTCACTTGCAAAGTGATGAGTAAAATTATTTCGTTGCAGACCTCCTTTGAGTCTTTTTATTACCACTGTGACACATGTAGTCCCCAGTTGGTAACATTGATTTCAAGGCCTTCCCAGATGAGTGACTGGTTGTTCTAAGACATTTATTGATTGTAAATATTTTCTGCCCAGTTACCTATCGGTAGAGTGGTCATTTGCAAACTCCAGAGGCGACACTTTCATTTCCTTTTACTCCAAACGTCACACATTGTTGTTTCTATTGAGTCATGCCCTTCCAATTGCTATAGATCCATAATGCATCTTAAAGCTGTACCTGTCACCTGTATGGTGAGGAATCCTACATTGGGGAGTAGTAACGACTAGGCTACGGTAGCTGACTGATTATCGTGATCATTCGTCTTTGGCTTTCCTGTAGCTTTGCTCTCTTTTACAAACCCAGTGAACATACATATATTTCCTATTTTAAAGAAATTCAAACAA
>NC_142946.1:47762011-47776136 GCF_046866305.1 Octopus bimaculoides
GTGTGTGGGTGTGTGTGTGTGTGTGTGTGTGTGTGTGTGTGTGTGACGTTTTTATTGGTCCCAGAGTTTATTGTGGAATGTGTATATGAGTGTGTGTTTGAGTGTTTTTTGTGTCGGTGGGGATGTTAGGTGTGTGTACGTGAGACTGTGCGTATATCTCTTTGTCTGAGTGTGTATGTGTTGTTTTGATCGTCTTTGTGGTGTGTGTGTGTGTGTGAGGGTGTGTACGTATGTGTGCGTATGTGTGTGTATGTATGTGTGCATCTGTGTGTGTGCGTGGGAGTGTTTTGTGTGAGTGTGGGAGTGTGTGAGTGTGGGAGTGTGTGTGTGTCTCTCTGTCTGAGTGGGTGTGTTGTTTTAAATACCTTGTGGTATGTGTGTGTGTGTGTGTGTAAGCAAACGTATGTGTGTGATGGTTCATATGTATGTGTATGCCTATGTCTGTATGTGTGCGTGTGTGGCATGTGTATATGAGTATGTGTGTGTTTTTTTATCTATGGTAGGATGGTGTGTGTATGTGTGTGCACGTTTGTGTGAGTGTGTATGTGTGCGATTAATATTTGTTAGGGTGTTGTGTGTGCGCATGTGTGTGTATGTGTATATGTGTTTGTTCGTGTGTGTGCGTGAGTGCGTTTGTGAGTGCGTGTGTATGTGTGTTTGTGTGTGTTTTTGTGTCGGTGGAGATGTTAGGTGTGTGTACGTGTGACTGTGCGTATATCTATTTTTCTGAGTATGTATGTGTTGTTTTAATCGTCCTTGTGATGTGTGTGTGTGAGAGAGAGCGCAACCGTATGTATGTGTGAGGGTGTGTACATGTGTGTGCGTCTGTGTGTGTATGTATGTGTGCATCTGTGTGCATCTGTGTGTGTGCGTGGGAGTGTTTTGTGTGAATGTGGGAGTGTGTGTATACGTGAGTTTGTGTGTGTCTCTCTGTGTGTCTGAGTGAGTGTGTTGTTTTAAATACCCATTGTGGTGTGTGTGTGTGTGTGTGTAAGCAACCGTATGTGTGTGTGATGGTTCATATGTATGTGTATGTCTGTATGTGTACGTATGTTTATTTGTGTTGTGTGTTGGTGGGGGTGTTATATGTGTGTACGTGAGTTTGTGTGTGTCTCTAAATATGTTTGTGTTTGAGTTGTCATTGTGGTGCGTGTGTGTGTGAGGGAGCAACTGTATGTGTGTGCATGAGGGTGTATGTGTGTGTGAGCATGTATGTGTGTGTTGTATTTATTAGGTGTCCTTGTACGTTGGGTTTATCCAGGTGAGGTGTATGTGTGTGCATGTGTGTTCCGTGTATGTTGGTACTGGGTATGCGTTTGTATGTGTGTGTACGTGGGTATGGTTTGTGTAGTTTCCTGGTGTATATGTGTACATGTGTGTGTGCGCTGTAATTGTGAGTGATTAGTTTTGTTTGTATTGTTAGTACAGTATATGTGTGTATACGTGTGCGTGTGTTTGTGTGAGTGCGTCTATGTGGCTTGTATTTGTCGGGGAGGTGTGTCATTGTGTGTGCATGCTTCTGTGCATGTGTGCTTGTGGGTGTTTGTTGTGATTGTTGGGATTGTATTGTGTGTGTTTTTCTTTTGAGTGTGTATGTGACATTTTTACTGGGGAACAGGCGTATGGTGTTTGTATGTGTGTGTACATATGTATGCAAATATGCGTGTGTGAATATGATTTGTGGTTGCCGGAGTGGTTTGTAGGTGTGTGCATGTACCTGTTTACATATGTGTGTATGGGTGTTGGTTGTGGTTGCTACAATTGTATTGTAAGTATATATATGCGCATGTGTTCTTTCTTGAAATGTATGTGGGTTTGTGCTCTGGTGTGGAGATACTGTGATTGTGTGTGTGTGTATATATGTGTGTAAGTGTGTTCGTGTCGGAGGTTTGCATTGTATTGATGTGTGTGATTTTGCGTATCTGTGTGTCTTTGTTTTGGGCGTGCACCTGGGGAGGAGGCTTATGTTAGAGTATGTTGAGCTGTGGTCTGTATTTTTGAATAAGATTATTTTCCTTATTTATTCGTGTTTGGTCAGTGGTGTTGTCTGAGCATTGGTATAATGGGAAAACTAGGAATTTGGGAGACTTGTTTTGTGCACACAGATCTAAATGCCCACTGAGTGGTATCTGTCTTGTGGTGGGATCCCTCAATTGTTGGCGGTGGACTGTCATCCTTTCTCTGAGAGTAAGGCTCGTTTGAAACAAAACATTGGACAAATTTTGTGAGTATATTTCGAACTTTCCTTATAATGAACTTCCACAATCTAAACCCAAACCCAACACCAGTAAAAACGAATGGAAAATCATCCATGAGTTACGAAACAATCATGACATCACAATCAAAGAAGCAGATAAGGGTAGCACTGTCGTCATTATGGATACAGAACAATACAAAATCTCTGTATCTCAACTCTTACAAGACACTACGTACTATGAAAGAGTAGTCAACTACCAACAAACAAGAACAATGACCAAATTAAACACACTCATTTGCCAACATCGAAACAACTTAACAACAAAGGAAAGCGACTACCTAACAAACTTTAATTGCAAAACAAGCAACCTCTATGGACTCCCAAAAATCCACAAGAGCAAAACTATTTCTGAAGCTTGCAAAAAGTCCACTTCCACCTGTATCACTGTACCACATCCCACTGATCTCAAACTAAGACCAATTGTGGCAGGCCCAAACTGTGAAACACACAGATTAAGCAACTTTATCGATATCCTCCTGAAACCAATACTTCACCACATACCAAGTATTGTTAGAGACGACCTGGACCTACTAAATCATCTACCCAAACATGCCAATAAAGACATTTTCATTGTTTCCTTTGATGTAATAAATCTTTACACTACGATCCCACATCAATATGGACTGGAAGCCATTAAATTCTGGCTAGAAAAATACCCCAATGAGATCCCAGAAAGAATAAAAAAAGAATTCATCATCGAGGGCCTTAAGTTTATCCTTCAAAACAATTTTTTGAATTTTAATGATAACACCTACAGACAGGTATCAGGGACTGCAATGGGGACTAAAGTTGCCCCTACATATGCAAACCTGGTGATGGCCTACTTAGAATTGCAGATCTACGACAAATCCAAAACTAGATACGGCCTGTCTTTCCACCAATACCTGTTGAAGAATTGGAAACGTTACTTGGATGATTGCCTCATCCTATGGTCCCACACACTCGACCAACTCTTTGACTTCAAAACTCTAATTAACAGTGTCAACAACCATATCCAATTTACAATGGAATACAGTCAAGACCAACTTCCTTTTCTTGACATTCTCATTGTAAAAATGGGTACCAGCATTGAGACTGATATTCATTACAAACCGACTGATTCCAAGCAATACCTTCTGTTCACCTCCAATCACCCAAAACATACAAGGACAAACATTCCCTTCAACCTTGCGAGAAGAATTTGCACAATTGTTTCTAATTATAGAACTCGAAATAAAAGACTCGAAGAACTAAAGGCAATTCTCCTCGAAAGACATTACCCAGCATCATTAGTTGACAATGGAATAGAACGGGCCAAGGCAATTGCTACCCATGACCTGCGAAAACCGAAACACATACACGGCACGTTAAATAGTCTCCCATATCTCTCAACACACAATCCTAGAAATGCAGAAGCTTACACAATAATATACAAAAACATCCCACTACTGAATCAAGACCCACGTCTAAAAAGAGTACTCGCAACCCATAAAATAATAAAAAGTAAAAGACAACCCAAATCCCTAAAAAACCTACTCACGAATGCAAAATTGCCCAACACAAGCCCACCACCTACTGTCAAAAAATGTGGTCGTTCCAACTGCAGGACCTGCATCCACCTCATGGAAGGAACAACATACAGATTCCAGTCGGGACACACTTTTGTCATAAAAAATAACTTCACCTGCGCATCAAAAAATTTACTTTATGCCATAAGGTGTGAAGGGTGCCACAAAGAATACATAGGGCAAACGAGCCTTACTCTCAGAGAAAGGATGACAGTCCACCGCCAACAATTGAGGGATCCCACCACAAGACAGATACCACTCAGTGGGCATTTAGATCTGTGTGCACAAAACAAGTCTCCCAAATTCCTAGTTTTCCCATTATACCAATGCTCAGACAACACCACTGACCAAACACGAATAAATAAGGAAAATAATCTTATTCAAAAATACAGACCACAGCTCAACATACTCTAACATAAGCCTCCTCCCCAGGTGCACGCCCAAAACAAAGACACACAGATACGCAAAATCACACACATCAATACAATGCAAACCTCCGACACGAACACACTTACACACATATATACACACACACACAATCACAGTATCTCCACACCAGAGCACAAACCCACATACATTTCAAGAAAGAACACATGCGCATATATATACTTACAATACAATTGTAGCAACCACAACCAACACCCATACACACATATGTAAACAGGTACATGCACACACCTACACACCACTCCGGCAACCACAAATCATATTCACACACGCATATTTGCATACATATGTACACACACATACAAACACCATACGCCTGTTCCCCAGTAAAAATGTCACATACACACTCAAAAGAAAAACACACACAATACAATCCCAACAATCACAACAAACACCCACAAGCACACATGCACAGAAGCATGCACACACAATGACACACCTCCCCGACAAATACAAGCCACATAGACGCACTCACACAAACACACGCACACGTATACACACATATACTGTACTAACAATACAAACAAAACTAATCACTCACAATTACAGCGCACACACACATGTACACATATACACCAGGAAACTACACAAACCATACCCACGTACACACACATACAAACGCATACCCAGTACCAACATACACGGAACACACATGCACACACATACACCTCACCTGGATAAACCCAACGTACAAGGACACCTAATAAATACAACACACACATACATGCTCACACACACATACACCCTCATGCACACACATACAGTTGCTCCCTCACACACACACGCACCACAATGACAACTCAAACACAAACATATTTAGAGACACACACAAACTCACGTACACACATATAACACCCCCACCAACACACAACACAAATAAACATACGTACACATACAGACATACACATACATATGAACCATCACACACACATACGGTTGCTTACACACACACACACACACACCACAATGGGTATTTAAAACAACACACTCACTCAGACACACAGAGAGACACACACAAACTCACGTATACACACACTCCCACATTCACACAAAACACTCCCACGCACACACACAGATGCACACATACATACACACACAGACGCACACACATGTACACACCCTCACACATACATACGGTTGCGCTCTCTCTCACACACACACATCACAAGGACGATTAAAACAACACATACATACTCAGAAAAATAGATATACGCACAGTCACACGTACACACACCTAACATCCCCACCGACACAAAAACACACACAAACACACATACACACGCACTCACAAACGCACTCACGCACACACACGAACAAACACATATACACATACACACACATGCGCACACACAACACCCTAACAAATATTAATCGCACACATACACACTCACACAAACGTGCACACACATACACACACCATCCTACCATAGATAAAAAAACACACACATACTCATATACACATGCCACACACGCACACATACAGACATAGGCATACACATACATATGAACCATCACACACATACGTTTGCTTACACACACACACACACACATACCACAAGGTATTTAAAACAACACACCCACTCAGACAGAGAGACACACACACACTCCCACACTCACACACTCCCACACTCACACAAAACACTCCCACGCACACACACAGATGCACACATACATACACACACATACGCACACATACGTACACACCCTCACACACACACACACACCACAAAGACGATCAAAACAACACATACACACTCAGACAAAGAGATATACGCACAGTCTCACGTACACACACCTAACATCCCCACCGACACAAAAAACACTCAAACACACACTCATATACACATTCCACAATAAACTCTGGGACCAATAAAAACGTCACACACACACACACACACACACACACACACACACACACCCACACACACGGACACAAACACACATATATACACACACATAGAGATGTGCACAGAACCAGTCCCAAAAACCAGTGAACCATGACAGACTGTCACAGACCAACCAAAAATAAAAAAATCTTCTTTAACTCTTCTTCCCTCCCACCCCAGCTAGCCAGTCATACTGTCTCTTAAGACAGTAAAACATTCCTTCAATATACACAAGAGAAAAAGGCCAGGTCAGTTCCTTCTCAATTTTATTCGATTGTCAAAGAATATGTATGAGAATATGTATATGTATATGTATTTTTCCATATGTGTATTTTCATACACTGTTTTTAACACTGTTTTTAACAATTCCACCTTAATATGACAATCAGTATGTAACACTACAAAGTTCATACAAAGCTTTATACTTTAAATATATTTTATCATCAAAGAATGTATATATGCATTTTAATACTCAGACTGTTTTTTAACATTTTTTATTATTCTCAAAGACTTTTGATAATCTTTTTCTAAAAAAGTGAAACCGGTTAAGTAAATAAATATTTTTTAAAAATAAGTGCATTTTCAAACTTTCTTTCATATATATTTCCACTCGTACGGTATTCCACAACTTTACTTTATTATATATATATATATATATATATATATATATACACAAATATATGAAGCGATTATATATATAGGCAGCGTGAAACGAAGTGTAAGTTTGTAACGAAGCAGAGAGTGAAACAAGAATTTTATATGTACGTGTATGTATGTATGTATAGATATGTGTGTATACACACGTGAATAAACGAAGCCAGTGCGCCTAGAAGCAATGTGAAAGAAAAAGTGTATACATATATATAGGCTTATATATATAGTATATATGTATATAAACAGCATGAACCTCTCTCTCTGTCTCTCTCTCTCTCTCTATACACATATATATATATCGTTTGTAGAAAACAAATCCGGAGAATAAGCACTAGATCTTATGCCAACGGGTTTGGGGTGTGACGATACGCCGTTAGGCCAAACCCTTTATGGACGAGAGATCCAGGGTAACCTCATATATATACACACACACACACACAATTATATATATATACACACACACACAATTACAACTGTGTGTGTATGTAGACAGCAGTATACGTGCATGTGTGCGTGTATGTGTACAGCAGTGTGTGTACGTATGTGTACAGCAGTGTGCTAGTGTATATATTCTCTCTTTTTTTTACTTGTTTCAGTCATTTGACTGCGGCCATGCTGGAGCACCGCCTTTAGTCGAGCAAATCGACCCCAGGACTTATTCTTTGTAGGCCTAGTACTTATTCTATCGATCTCTTTTTGCCGAACCGCTATGTTAAGGGGACGTAAACACACCAGCATCGGTTGTCAAGCGATGGTGGGGGGACAAACATAGACACACAAACACAAACACACATACATATATACATATATACGACGGGCTTCTTTCAGTTTCCGTCTACCAAATCCACTCACAAGGCTTTGGTCGGCCCGAGGCTATAGTAGGACACTTGCCCAAGGTGCCACGCAGTGGGAATGAACCCGGAACCATGTGGTTGGTAAGCAAGATACTTACCACACAGCCACTCCTGCGCCATGTGTATAGTTATATTGTGTGTGAATATGTATGTATATATAGCTATATGTGTCTGTGTAATATGTTCATACAGGGTATTTGGGCTAAATGCTAAATTTGAGGAAATCAAAACACAATATCGCATTCAAGAAGAAATGTATTTTAAAAACTGAAAAAAATCCCAACTAGATTATGGCTGGGAGATAATTTACCCAAAGCAGCCATCTTCAGCTTCCACTATGTCCTCAAGATGGCTCCAGAACCCGGAATAGCATTCCTCAGTGTATCTCTGGAAAAGATCTTTGACACCTGCCTGATCTTGGCCACCAGCCCAGCCCTGTTGTTGCAGGCAGAACGGTTGGGTGTCTTTTTCAGCTGCACACCGTAAGTAATCTATGGGATTACAATCAGGGATTAGTAGGTCAGATATAGTCCCTTTAACTGCTAAAGGGTCAAAAGATGGTGCCCCAACTTGCCCCACAATCCATTCACGAGATCGAGGGATCAACCCTCAGAAAATTCCTGTTATTTTGTATTGCTTTAACTTCTCTGTTCAATTATTGGGCTGCACCCATATTTATTATATTTCAAGAGGTTCTATTGCAAAGTGTGTGTACACGTGGCATGATCTGTCGTTGAAAGGAGATGTTGATAACAGCAAACAGGTTCTTAATGAAATGACTGCATAAGAATTGTGTTTTGTGTGAATGACATATATATGAAAGTCCTCATGAATAAAAACTACATACCCAGAATTGTTCTCGATGTCTAGAATGAGATTTGTTTGTTGCAAGAAAAGAATTAGCCAATGTGGGTGAGTGTGTATGTATATGTGTTTTTCTGTGTATATGAATTGCATATACTTGCGTGTAAATCTATTTGTGTATGTGTGTATATATGAGGGCACATGGCTTACTGGTTAGGCATACAGCTTAGTGTTTCAATTGCAATTTCATTCGTGGTTTCAATTTCTAGACCAGGTAGCGCGTTGTGTTCTTGAGCAAAACCCCTCGTCTCATTGCTCTGTGGTCACTTTGACACCTGACACGTGGTACACTGTGCACCTTATTCAGATAATGTTAATTTGATGGACAGAGTGAGCTAATGCGCGACATGACATTTGATCACTATAAACATAGCATTTGTGCAGGTTTTTCAGCAAAAAGCTGAATGCTCAAACATTGTTGTAAGGATGGGAACAACTAAAAGAGGTTAAGGCTAGGATTTGCACTCTGACCTTGTAAAACCCTTCTCGACAATGACTACTCAAAACAGACCCATGGACTGGAAGGTTGTCACCTGAGTGGTACAAAGATGTCATCCGCCAGGAGTGGTGGGCAATCACCGACAAATGGGGGATGCTGTTACAGCACATGCCCCCATACTACTACTGTTAACTTAGCAGTTCAGCAAAGGAGACTGAGAGAATAGGTAATAGACTAAAAAAACAAAAAAAAGGACTGGGGTTGATTTGGTCAAATAAACCCTCCAAGTCGGTGCCCCAGCATGGCTGCAGTCCAATGACTGAAACAAGTAAAAGATCTGTAGACATAGGTGTGAGAGGCTTCTTTCAGTTTCCATTTCCTAATTCTCCTGAAGAGGCTCTGGTTGGACTAAGGTTTTATTAGAAGGTAGTTGCCTAAGGTATAATGCAGTACAACTGTTTTCTCTTCCTGGTGAAAAAAATGTATGTATGCGTGTGTTTGTATGTATGTATGTGTGTGTTTGTATGTATGTGTTTATGTATGGGTGTGTGTTTGTACCTGTGTTTGTGTATTTCTGAACTCAATGTACTTTTGCTTCCTGGTTGCTCTAACAGCCACCTGTGGGTGTGTGTGTATGTATGTGTGTAACACTGATCGTTCTAAATAAATGTGTAGACATACAAACACCTTTTTTTTGTAGGAGTCCATACCTCATAGAATTCAAGTTGTAATTACTGCCAAAGACGGTCCTACCCCATATTAAAATAAATTTGTTTGAAATTTTAAGGTGTTTTCATTATTTTGTCCAACCCCTGTATATGAACATGTCTAGATATGTAACATGAGAATACATACAGAAAACATACAAATCTGCAGGTATACATACATACATACATGCATACATGATGGCTGCCCCTTGTTATCGAGTATGGCCACTGCACGAAGCTTAACTTAATGGTGCTGTGGTCGAATGTAACTTTTTAGCCCAGCCACCGAAGATCTACAATGTCTTGCACAGAGTTGGCATCCAAAACCTTTACTGGCAATAGCTGGCTGTTGTTGTAATTGGGCTCCATGTGCTTTTGCGTGTCGTTTAAGTCCTCCTGCTGAATCACACTCCCTTCCACATGCCCAACAGACATGATTAGTATGGTGTGTAGCATCATCACCAGCGGCCTGGTAGTCAATCATCAGTCTTGCTTTATGACTACGAAGATGACTCAATAATGTATGTACATACATACATACGTACGTATGTATGCACATACATACATACATACATACATACATACCTATACACATAGCCTTTTTCTGTCATCCTAAGGTCACCAGAATCATGTGATTTATCGCATATCTTCTACAACCCATATCACTTCCCCTGCCACACACACACTAATATTATTCTTATCATTGGCTTGATTTTCTTATCATGCTCCTGTAACTAAGTATTTTGGCAACAATAGTTATCATTGTTTTGTTGTTATTGTTATAATTTCTACTGTCTTCTCCTTGAAATTTGATAACCGGTAAAGTGACAACCCACTGACTGATAATTCTGAGAATTTTTTTTACCAAATAGGTTCCTTCATGTCCTTGACCTCTTTCTTCTTCTTCTTCTTCTTCTTCTTCTTCTTCTTCTTCTTCTTCTTCTTCTTCTTCTTCTTCTTCTTCTTCTTCTTCTTCTTCTTCTTCTTCTTCTTCTTCTTCTTCTTCTTCTTCTTCTTCTTCTTCTTCTTCGTCTTCTTCTTCTTACAGGCACAACAGAAACAGGAAGTAAGAGTGAGAGAAAGTTGTGGTGAAAGAGTACAGCAGGGTTCGCCACCACCCCCTGCCGGAGCCTCGTGAAGCTTTTTAGGTGTTTTCACTCAATAAACACTCACAACGCCCGGTCTGGGAATAAACACCATCCGGAGCCAGTCACAGCGTAAGAGAATGTTACCATCCGATGGGATTATGGGATATATACAGACAGGTAAATAAATGCTAACAAGCCAGAAACAAGTAAAAGAATAAAAGAATAGCAGAATAATTCCTTTTTGGAACAGTGAAACTTAAAACAGATAAAGCTATAAATAATAGCCTGTAAATATAGGATTAAAGACTCTATGGATGGAAAGAGTTGAAGGTTGCTTGGTTCATGTTTACAGTGGATGTAGGTTCAAATCCCATGCGCAGCCTTTTGACTTTTTTAAAATCCAGTAGGTTTTATTTTTTTAACTCAATATTCACACACTATTATTTCTGGCTTTATCTGCTTCGAGACTCAGTTCCCCAAAAAGTTATATTTGCAAAAAGTGAAGGCTGCCTGTGAGACTCGAATAAATTCATGCGCTTTTGAATGTTTATCTTTTATCTTTTACTTGTTTCAGTCACTGGGCTATGACCGTGCTGGAGTACCGCCTCAAAGAAATTTTTAGTCAAACAAATCAACCCCGGTACTTATTCTCTCGGTCTCTTTTGCTGAACCACGAAGTTACAGGGATGTAAACACACCAACACCACTTGTCAAGTAATGGTGAGGGAAAAAAAACACAAATACAAAGACACATGCACACACACATATAGAGGGTGGGCCAAAAATAGGTATACACATTTTAAATTAACTTATTTATTTTGCTTGCTGTATGTCACAATGTTCTGGAAAGCTTTGAAGAACGTTGCAATGTTGAAGGAGGACATTTTGAGCTTTTACAAGATTAAACTGTGTTTAATAAATGTAATTGTAATAAATAAGTGTAAAAGTAATAAAATGAAGAAACTTTAAAGTGTATACCCGCTTTTGGTCCACCCTATATACAATAGACTTCTTTCAGTTTCCGTCCACCAAATCCACTCGCAAAGCTTTGGTTGGCCCAAGGCTACAGAAGAAGATCGAAGGTGTCATGCAGTGGGACTGAGTCAGGAACCATGTGGTTGAGAAGCAAGCTTCTTACTACATAACCAAGCCTACGACTTCAATAACATACAATTCTTGTTGGCAAGAATAAAGTTTCTAAACTGGAAAAAGAAATTCAAAATTCTGCTTTGGTCCAGTGGTAGAACATCTGTCATGAATGCAAGAGATGTCGGCTTGGGAATCATTTGATTGTTTTCTATCCGTAGGGCTTTTTAACCCAATATTCACATGCTTTTATTTATAGCTTTATCTACATGTGAAGGTGCATGGTTCAATGGTTAGAGTGTTGGGTTCACAATCATGAGGTAGTGAGTTTGACCCCCGGACTGGGCTGTGTGTTGCGTTCTTGGGCAAGACTCTTTCTTTCACATTGCTCCAGTTCATTCAGCTGTAGAAATGAGTTGCGACATCACTGGTGCCAAGCTGTATCGGCCTTCGTCTTTCCCTTGGATAACATTGGTGGCATGGAGAGGTGAGGCTGGTATGCATGGGCAAAGACTGCTGGTCTTCCATAAACAACTTTGTCTGGACTTGTGCCCTAGAGGGATACTTCCTAGGTGCAATCCCATGATTATTCATCACTGAAGGGAGTCATTACCCTATCTACTTTGAGTCTCTCCCATTCCAAAAAATTAAGTATTTCACACTCTCTCAAAGTTTCTACACCCTTATGGTGTCAACAATGTATAGCAGAATATTTTTCAAGTGGTACTTAACCTAATTTTCTTGAATTCTTCAAGCAAGCACTCAGATGTATCTTTAACTGTGTGTTATTGGTTCCAAGATAATAGGTAACAATGGGATTTCCTACCATAATACTTTGGTAGCAGATTACAAAAATCGCAATTACAAACAACAGAATACTTGCTCTCTGTAGACGTGTTAACATCTTTTAACTTTTACCTGGCAAAAGAAAAAAAAGAGAAAAAACTTGTTTGAATATGGCATAACTTCCAAACATCGAGTTTACATGGATACAAAATGCTTCTTCCATTTTGTCTCTACTAAATCTACTTTAAAAGCTTTGGCTGTTCCAGGGCTAGAACAGAAGATGCATGATCAATATACCGTGTTGTAGAACTGAACCAGAAACCATAGATTTCGGAAGGAATCTTCTTAACCACACAGCCACATCTAACTTCACTTCTCATTCCTTTACGAGCGATCCAACAAAATATTAAACAACAAAGCAATCAGAAACACTACGAAAACAGTCAAACTTTGAGTCTTTTGAAATTATTTTTTAAAACACATTTAATCACATACATACAAACACACAGAAATGAAGGAGAAACACTGAGAGTAAAATAAACAAACACACTGCCAATCCTACGAGTAACTTTCACTTTAAACTGTGACTTTCTTCAAAATCTTTCTTCAAACACAATTACTTTATGCCATGTAACTTTAACATTCGCACTCAAACATTTACTCCTCAGTACAAACTGTCCATACAAACTGTGAGTTTCTTGAATTTCGTTTTAAATGCTAATTTCTATTATGACCCTTTACCAACGATCCAACAAAATATAAAACAACAAAGCAAGCACAAATGCTCACAGTTTGTATGGACAGTCTGTATTGAATAAATGTTTGACTGCGAATGTTAAAGGACGGTGTTAGGAATGAGAAGTGAAGTTAGAATTCGGGCCAATGATAATGAGGTCATTGGTAACCATAAGTGACAGGTATTTACATGTATAGGAAAGTGGGTTATTCATCATTAGATGTATACCTGACTTTCCTATATAAAATTAAGAATATAACGGAACGCTGAACTCCAGACTATCAACTTAAACAACATTTATTCAGGTAGTAAATATATACATCTTTAGCTCTTGTTTGTTGTTACAGCCTCTGTGTGTGTGAGCATAGTTGTTGGGACATTGGGACGTAAATGCTATTCCTCAAAAACTCTATTTCTTTATTATTTGTTTCTTGTGATATGAACGTTTCTAGCCCCAATTAACAAACTGTAATTCATTAAAACATTTAATATACATTGATCTGATGTGGCTGTATGAGTCTGACGTAAAACTATAAATTTAGTTTGCAGGTCCAATTGCTTCTAAAATTAGACCTCACCTTTAAAAATGGTCTGCATGAGCATACATTAAATCTATGACACGTCATTCCTAAATGGTTACATAGTCTCAGAATTAAACCTTTTTCATTATATGTTTATATATATGTATGTATGTATGTATGTATGTATGTATGTATGTATATCATCATCATCATCATCATCGTTTAACGTCCGCTTTCCATGCTAGCATGGGTT
>NC_142946.1:47776636-47781636 GCF_046866305.1 Octopus bimaculoides
TATTACATATCTCTCCCGCCTGCACTCCAGGGAGTAGAGACCTAGTGCCTTCAGTCGCTCCCTGTAGTTCATCTGTTGGACTGTAGCGATCTTTTTTGTATAGTGCCGCTGAATTGCCTCGAGTTCTGCTGTCCGCTTAACACTGTGTGGTGACCACAACTGAGAGCAATAGTCTAGGTGGCTCAGAACAAATGTCTTCCATAGAGTCAACATGACTTTTTGATCCCTTGTACGGAATGTCCTCAGTATCCACCCTGCCAGTTGTCTGCACTTTGCTGTCAACTTGACAATGTGCATGTGAAATGATGCATCACTACACATGTTGATGCCCAGATCTCTTACTGTTTGTGGTTCTGGGATTGCAGTACCTCCAGGCCCTGTGTATGCCAGTTGGGAGGTACTTGTGGTCTTGTAGTGCAGTACTTGAAATTTTTTTGCATTGAACTGCATATTATTTTGCTCTGCCCACTCATATATTGCATTTAGGTCATTCTGCAGGCTTACAATATCATCAGGATTCTTTATTGCCTGAGATATCTTTGTGTCATCAGCATAGCTAGTGACAGTGGCTGTCCGAGTGACCGTGGGCATGTCCAGAAGGGCCACTATGAACAGTAGTGGCCCCAGAACAGTTCCTTGTGGAACACCGCTCAATATTTGTGTTTCCCTAGATAGTTCTCCATTGGCTGCAACTGTCTGACTTCTACCATTCAGGAAGTCATGCAGCCACTCTCCTAATTTACCAGCTATGCCAAGGTTTCGCAGCTTGTGACATATCATGCCATGATCAACTTTGTCAAAGGCTTTTGCAAAGTCGAGATATATCACATCAACATTTGAATGGTCAAGTAGCTGCTTCAGGACCCAGTCATAATACTGCAAGAGCTGCGTGAGGCAGCTTCTACCTGGACGGAAACCATGCTGGGTCTTATTCAGCAAGTCATTATATATATGAATATATATATATATATATATATATATATATATGAATATATATATATATATATATATATATATATATATATATGAATATATATATATATATATATATATTTATGAATATATATATGTATATATATATTCATAAATTTTATTTTATTTATTTATTTATCTATTTATTTATGTGTTTCAGCCAAGTAGCTGCGGTCATGCTGGTGCACCACCGTGATTTTCACGTTCCTTGCATGGCTCTTCTCCCCCATCTGACATGGTCCAATCAAGAGTTTTGATGGCACATCTGGTGTATAAGAGAATTTGACATAGCTGCCCTAAACTGCGTCTCATTACAAGCCATTGGTTTGTCTGGTATCGTGGAGAGGAAAGCGTCAAGTTTTGTCTTGAAGACCTCCGCATCCATGTCTTGCATGTCTCTCAAATGTTTTGGCAGGGCATTGAAGAGCTGAGGTCCTCTGAAACCGAGGCTGCTGCAGTATCTCGTTCTTATGTGAGATGCAGTGGACGGTACCTTTGGCACCATGCAGTGGCGACCCGTGCGGGCATTCCTGTAGTACTTGATACCAAAGTTTGGCACCAGTCCTTCCAGTATTTTCCATATGTATATTATTACATATCTCTCCCGCCTGCACTCCAGGGAGTAGAGACCTAGTGCCTTCAGTCACTCCCTGTAGTTCATCTGTTGGACTGTAGCGATCTTTTTTGTATAGTGCCGCTGAATTGCCTCGAGTTCTGCTGTCCGCTTAACACTGTGTGGTGACCACAACTGAGAGCAATAGTCTAGGTGGCTCAGAACAAATGTCTTCCATAGAGTCAACATGACTTTTTGATCCCTTGTACGGAATGTCCTCAGTATCCACCCTGCCAGTTGTCTGCACTTTGCTGTCAACTTGACAATGTGCATGTGAAATGATGCATCACTACACATGTTGATGCCCAGATCTCTTACTGTTTGTGGTTCTGGGATTGCAGTACCTCCAGGCCCTGTGTATGCCAGTTGGGAGGTACTTGTGGTCTTGTAGTGCAGTACTTGAAATTTTTTTGCATTGAACTGCATATTATTTTGCTCTGCCCACTCATATATTGCATTTAGGTCATTCTGCAGGCTTACAATATCATCAGGATTCTTTATTGCCTGAGATATCTTTGTGTCATCAGCATAGCTAGTGACAGTGGCTGTCCGAGTGACCGTGGGCATGTCCAGAAGGGCCACTATGAACAGTAGTGGCCCCAGAACAGTTCCTTGTGGAACACCGCTCAATATTTGTGTTTCCCTAGATAGTTCTCCATTGGCTGCAACTGTCTGACTTCTACCATTCAGGAAGTCATGCAGCCACTCTCCTAATTTACCAGCTATGCCAAGGTTTCGCAGCTTGTGACATATCATGCCATGATCAACTTTGTCAAAGGCTTTTGCAAAGTCGAGATATATCACATCAACATTTGAATGGTCAAGTAGCTGCTTCAGGACCCAGTCATAATACTGCAAGAGCTGCGTGAGGCAGCTTCTACCTGGACGGAAACCATGCTGGGTCTTATTCAGCAAGTCATTTTCTTCTAGGAACGCGATCAATCTCCTTCTGACAATTCGTTCCATGACTTTGCTAATATGTGAAGTCAGAGAGATGGGCCTGTAGTTCCCAGCCTCTGCTCTGCTTCCACCTTTATGGATAGGACATATGGTGCCTTCCTTCAGCTTTTTGGGAAGTTTACCATTTGCAAGGAAACTCTGGAAGAGTATCCGGAGTGGTCCTGCTAATTCTTGTTTACACGACTTTAAGAGGACAGCTGGGAAACAATTGGGGCCAGTTGCCGAATTTGAGCTCATTTCATTTATGGCAACTATCACATCTTCCTCTTCAATGTCGATGTAGGTAATGGATGCAGTCTTTTTCTGCTGAGTGCTATTGTCAAAGAAATCAGCTGGGTTCTTTATCTGCATGTGACTCAGAGGAGAGGTGAAGACACTCTTGAATTGTGTACTGAGCACTTCACTTATCCATGTGGGATCTGCAGTCAGTGAGCCATTAGGCAGGAATAGGGGTCCTATCTTATACTGTACCGTAGCAGTCTCCTTTGCAAATCTATAGAAAGCCTTGGGGTTTGTTTTTATGCTTTCTACTGCTCTCTTCTCCTTCTCTGCTCTCTCCTTTTCATGGGAGAGTTTAATTTTGTTTTCTATTTCTAACAGTGTTAGTTTTAATTTAGCCCTTTTCCTATCCTCCAGTTCTCTATTTAACTGGTTTGAGACCTTTGTTCTGTGTCTCATTAGGATTTTCCTGTCTCTAGGAATTCTATTGGCATGTTTGCTGGTCTTTCTATATGGCACGTATTTGGTGCATATGTCTTGTATGGTTGACATAAAATGACTTAGTTTGAGGTCATTGTCTTGTATAGAAAGGCTGTCATGCCAGTTTTGATTTCGAATCTCTCTGCGAATTGACTTCCAGTCCGCCCTGTGGAAATTCAGGTTGGATATTGCTTGAGTCCTCCTGGTGGGGTGCGTGTCAGTGGGTTGTCTAGGACCATACATAGTTAGTTATATAATGTTATGATCTGAGAGAGATGTGGGCGTTATTTTCACATTATGGATTAGGCTCACATTGTTTGTGAAGCAGAGATCTAAAATATTGCTTCCCCTGGTTGGTTGGTGTATCACTTGTTCCATGAACAGCATGTTGGATAGTTTTAGCAATGATTTTGCCTGGCTTTGTTCATGCAGTGACATCCCAGAGAGGATGTGACCTTCAGGCCATTTAACATTTGGGAGGTTAAAGTCGCCTAGGAAAAGTATATTGATGTGTTGGGCCAGATTTGTCAGGACCTCTTCTATGCGTCTGAGGCTGTCCTCAAATTTACCTTCCTGCTTTGCAGTATTTGGTGGACGGTATGTTGAGCATACAACTACATCAATTTGTTTTATGTGTACTATTAAAGTATCACATACAGAGTTTGAGTGTGATAGCACCATGCATATTGCTTGATTGCATGTTACTAGGTCTTTCATGTATAGGAACTTGTTTTTGCCGCCTGTTCGTAATAGGCCCCGGATATTCAGTAGGAATATGGGTGTGATATCTGTGCAGGGGTTCCTGGTGTTAGCGGTGGCCATCCCTGATCCATCATATGTGGTGGTCTTGGACAATGGTTCGTATGGCGTTGACTCTGTACCCTCTGCATCCACGTTAACTGTTGTACCATTTTCTGGGCCACGCTTAAAAAAGCTTGCTGCTCAGCTACTGCAGTTCGTACAGCCTCTGCATATAGCCTTTTTTTGGGAGCAGAAGGAATATACAGACTTCTCTCTTTGTGAGTCCTGTTGGTATTCGGTGGATTATGTGTACGTAGATTTAAGCTTTCTGGTCTCCCTTTTCTGCGCTCCCGCTTATTTTGTTGTAAGTGGTTATCTACCTTGTTTAGCTGGTGGTGTTTGGGATGGGCAAATTTGCAGTTTCGTCCCTTTTCCCCGTGCCAGCAGGTACCATTTAGGTAGAATTTACAGATCTGTTTCTTTTTCTTTTTCTCTGTGTGACGTGTTTGGGCTTGAAGCCTGTTTGTGTTTACCGTCTTCTTGTCTGTTCTCCTGTCTTTGTCGTTTGTGGTGCAGCGTTGACTGTATTCACCATGGTCATTGCATCCCTCATCAGTGGCTACAGCACTGGTGGCATCTGCCTTGTCTTGGTGATCCGTTTGGTCCTCCTGAGCCTGAGCACAGTGTGCAGGGTCTTCACTGTCCATTTTTGTGTCCGTGTCTCTCATAATGCCTTCTAGGAGGTCAAAGTGCGGTTTCACGAGCTCGTAGGAGCGAATGAGCTCCAGTTTCTTTCGATCAATTTGAGCCATTGACCTGTGGAAATTGTACCTATCCAGGCTTTCGGCTATTAGATCATTTGCTGGTGATCCTTTGGCCAGGTTCCATGCGTGTACAAGAAGGCGAACTTCCTCCAGCTGCCAGTTTCGGCGCATCTTCATCTTCTTGTTGGCCTCAACTTGGCGCTGTAAAAAGTCTCGTCCTCTGGTATCCATGGTGCACGATATTTGAGAGA
>NC_142946.1:47784136-47796636 GCF_046866305.1 Octopus bimaculoides
TTTTGTGTAATTGTGAATTTTTTTTCGCCATGAACGGTTTGTGTTTTTAAACGGAATGTATTTTTTCTGATGTTATATCTGTTCCTGAATGATGTGTAAAGAAATTTTGATTTAAGCATCTTAATGAATTCTTTATATTGAAATATATATTGAAGAAGATAAATATGTTCTTTTGAATTTATACGTTTTTGCGTCGTAACTCCTTTATTATTATTAATATAACCAAAAGGATCGATTCTTGAAGAGTCTGCATATCTTCACTGTCGTTTTTTTCTGCTATTTAGGTGATGATTTTTTAAGTTAGCTTACCAATTATTTTTGTTGGTAGTTAATTTATAATATATTTATATATATATATATATATAGTGTAGTATATTGCCACTTAAGTGTGGCTGACCCCTAGGGGTGGATGTTACTGTTGCTTTTAGCCCCAGGAGGACATCTCCTCCAGCTGGCTTATCGACACACGACTGTGTCCTGTTTGCCAAGGGAGTTATCCCTCTCACCTCGGCCAGCAGCACGAACGTATCCGGATTTCAGGGTTATTTCCCTTCGTCGGCGTTCGACAGCTGATGACCTTGGTGAGAGAGAAAAACCTGGCAGACCTTATATCTTCTTTTCCAGTGACATTCTTCACTGATATTGAAAAGGTGAAAACAAGCAATGTTAATTCTCTAAATGAAGTATTAACAGTAACTGCACGATAAAGTGTAGTATATTGCCACTTAAGTGTGACTGACCCCTAGGGGTGGATGTTACTGTTGCTTTTAGCCCCAGGAGGACATCTCCTCCAGCTGGCTTATCGACACACGACTGTGTCCTGTTTGCCAAGGGAGTTATCCCTCTCACCTCGGCCAGCAGCACGAACGTATCCGGATTTCAGGGTTATTTCCCTTCGTCGGCGTTCGACAGCTGATGACCTTGGTGAGAGAGAAAAACCTGGCAGACCTTATATCTTCTTTTCCAGTGACATTCTTCACTGATATTGAAAAGGTGAAAACAAGCAATGTTAATTCTCTAAATGAAGTATTAACAGTAACTGCACGATAAAGTGTAGTATATTGCCACTTAAGTGTGGCTGACCCCTAGGGGCTAAAAGCAACAGTAACATCCACCCCTAGGGGTCAGCCACACTTAAGTGGCAATATACTACACTTTATCGTGCAGTTACTGTTAATACTTCATTTAGAGAATTAACATTGCTTGTTTTCACCTTTTCAATATCAGTGAAGAATGTCACTGGAAAAGAAGATATAAGGTCTGCCAGGTTTTTCTCTCTCACCAAGGTCATCAGCTGTCGAACGCCGACGAAGGGAAATAACCCTGAAATCCGGATACGTTCGTGCTGCTGGCCGAGGTGAGAGGGATAACTCCCTTGGCAAACAGGACACAGTCGTGTGTCGATAAGCCAGCTGGAGGAGATGTCCTCCTGGGGCTAAAAGCAACAGTAACATCCACCCCTAGGGGTCAGCCACACTTAAGTGGCAATATACTACACTTTATCGTGCAGTTACTGTTAATACTTCATTTAGAGAATTAACATTATATATATATATATATATATATATATATATATATATATATATATATATATATATATATATATATATGCATGTATGTATATATAAGCACACACACACAAGTCATAAAGTCAATTATCTGTTCAAAACTTAGGCTTGAGTTATATGTGTATCTTGTTTGGTCTTTCTGTCTTGTTCGATCTTTCCGTCTTGTTTGATATTTCCGTCTTGTTTGATATTTCCGTCTTGATTGATCTTTCCGTCTTGATTGATCTTTCCGTCTTGTTTGACATGTGTGTCTCGTATGATTCAGGTGACTGGTTTTTTCTTGTTTCCACTTGTAAATTCACGAGATGAACTTTTATATGGGTAAACAACTTCTCTGACTTCTTCTCTTTTAAATGAAACTTCAAATTATTCAATCCACTGTCGTGAAAATTTTCCTCATGTAAAAGCTTAAATCTGAAACAAAATAAATATATCCTGATAAAACAACATTTAATTCAGTGATATTATGCACACGATATACATGTATAATATAAATATAATTCACACACCTACACACGTATTATATATACATACATACGTATATGTATGTGTATATATATATATATATATATATATATATATATATATATATATATATATATATATATATATATATATATGTATATATATGTATATATATGTATATATATATATATATATATATATATATATATATATATGTATATATATGTATATATATATATATATATATATATATATATATATATATATATATATATATATATATATATATATATATATATCATCGTCGTTTAACGTCCGCTTTTAATGCTAGTATGGGTTGGACGATTTGACTGAGGACTGGTGAAACCAGATGGCTACACCAGGCTCCAATCTGATTTGGCAGAGTTTCTACAGCTGGATGCCCTTCCTAACGCCAACCACTCTGAGAGTGCAGTGGGTGCTTTTACGTGCCAGCGGCACGAAGGCCAGTCAGGCGGTACTGGCAACGGCCACGCTCAAAATGGTGTATTTTATGTGCCACCCGCACAAGAGCCAGTCCAGGGGCACTGGCAACGATCTCACTCGAAAGTCTTTAACATATATATATATATATATATATATATATATATATATATATATATGTAAATATACTTTTCTACTCAAAGCGCAAGGCCCGAAATTTTTGGCAAGGGAGCCCATTCGATTAGATCAACCCCAGTATGCAACTGGCACTTCTAAGCAATTCGCTCGACATACTGACATTTCTGCCAGGTCGCTGCCTTTCAATATATATAAATATTGAACAATGGCAAAGAGTGGTCAACACTACATGGTTAAACAAAGATTCGTTATTTGTGTATTATGGCTACCATTGGTTTCATGTTAAGGAATACCCCAACAATTACCAAGCGTATTATTACATGGAACATAAGTGTTCATCTCCAGTTTGGATTAAAACACAGAAAGTCACAAGAACTGGTACTTATTTCATCGACCCCAAAGTTGACCTCGGTGCAATTTCAACTCAGAACATAAAGACGAATGAAATGCTACTTATTTGTCCACATTGTTTTGAATTAATCATGTATTATCTTGTAGTGTTCAAATTTTGATGAGGTAACTATTAATTTTTAGAAAAGATTTTGTAGGGTTGGTGTGAGAGGCTAGATCTGGACAATTCAAACATAAAGACAATTTGAATATTTTAGCTGGATATGGCCAGTTTAAATGCTAAAGGGTTAGTGCTGGTCATATTTTCAGACTCATAGAAGCATCTGTTATCTATTAGCCATGAAATCCCTGTGACATACAGAAATCCATAAAACCCCAGAGACGCTTATATCCATCTTTTAACCATTCTTATTGGATTTCATAACTATAGATGAGGGACGCTCTGTGATATGGATAGTGTTGACTACTTTTAATTCATATGATCTTGATTAACTAATTAGCATTTTTCTCTCTATTCCCTTATCAATTTTTTTGCAAATTATACTTACCTGTCTTTATTTGGCACTTCTTGAATATGTTTTAGCATAGTATAGCGTGCAACCAGTAGTGAGTGACGATGAATATTATAGCTGTGATGCGCAATTCTGAAAAATAGAACTCAGTCACTGAATATTTTTAATATTGGCAATTGATGAACTGAAATATATTGAGTGAAAAAGCAATTTTATATTATGATCTCTTTGCAGCTTCTACTGACCAGTCTTTCTTCCTTCTACAAAATGGTGGGTAATCATGCAGCTCTATTACAAGAATCTACTCTGTCCCCTTGATAGTTTTTGGTTGTGGCAGATGCTCAGGAGCAATAAACACTGAAAATGTGCAGAGAACAACTTCCGTCACATTCCAGGGAGAGAAACTAGATGTAGTTGACAGCTTCCGCTATCTGGGTGACCAAGTTAGTAGCAGGGGAGGATATGCTGAAAGTGTAGCTGCTAGAATAAGAATAGCCTGGGCAAAATTCAGAGAGCTCTTATCTCTGCTGGTGACAAAGGACCTCTCACTCAGAGTAAAAAGGTAGACTGTATGACACGTGTATGAACAGCCATGCTACATGGCAGTGAAACATAGGCTGTGACTGCTGAGGGCATGCGTAAGCTTGCAAGGAATGAAGCTAGTATGCTCCGATGGATGTGTAATGTCAGTGTGCATACTCGACAGAGTGTAAGTAACTTGAGAGAAAAGTTGGACCTAAGAAGCATCAGATGCGGTGTGCAAAAGAGACGACTGTGCTGGTATGGTCATGTGGTGAGAATGGATGAGGAAAGCTGTCTTCATCTTTTGCCTTTTTGTGAATTTTACCTTTATATATATGTGTATATATATATATATATATATATATATATATATATATATATATATCATCATCATCATCATCATATATATATATATTCTGTCAAGTGATTGGCATTAGGTAGGGCATCCAGCTGTAGAAACCACGTCAAAGCAAATATTAGAACTTGGCATAGCCCACTTCCTTGTCTTTTCATGTTAAACCATTCAACCCATTGCCGTATACTAAATGGAATATTAAATGATGATGATGATGATGACGACGATGATAAATATGGTTGACATTATAAGAATTTAATAACATTTGAGTTCCACTTTTTAATCCCATATTTACATGCTGTGATTCATAGCTTTATACATCAAAACACACCACCACCCATCATCTCTCGAACAGCCACTCATCATCTCTCTCTCACCTTCTGTATACAGTACTATTCCACTACTTTTCACCCACCTCATCATAACTGGTCCCCCACTACACACACTTTATCATTTCCTCAACCTCTCAACTCTTGAATCTCTACAGTTGTCACCTACTCTTCCCTACCTCCTTTGCTTATCATCCACTCAACACTTGCTTGTTATTTCTTATGTCACCTCCTGAGGAGAATTAGGTGTCACTGTTAAGGACACAGTGGTGCCTTACTGATGAGTTACAGTTTATTAATTTTGTACCCTTCAATCAATAAGTTTCAATTATTTAATTATTTATCCTTTATCTGCTACTAGTTTCAGTCATTGGGCTGTGGCCGTGCTGGGGCACCACCTTAAAGAATTTTTGGCTAAATAAATCAACCTTTGTACTTATTATCTTTTTTTTTTTAGCCTGAACTTATTCTATCAGTCCATTTTGCTGAACTGCTAAATTATAAGAACTAAACACACCAACACCAGTTGTCAACACACACACACACACACACACACACACACACACACACACACACACACACTCACATACACACACACACATGCACACACTCAAAAGGTTTCTTTCAGTTTCCATCTACCAAATCCACTCACAAGGCTTCGGTCAGCCTGGGCTTATAATAGATGTTTGCTCAAGGTGTCATGCCAGTAAGCCTGATCCCAGAACCATGTGGTTGGGAAGCAATCTTCTCATCACACAGCCATACCTGTGCATGAAACTGTTGTCAGGACAGTTCAAGCTTTATCTAAATATTTAAACTGTATCTGCTCCTACATGTTCATTGCTGACATAAATGGTAAGTTCACCTGTCACCAATTATAAATTGCATGTCTTACCTGTTATATAGATCATCATCTTCTCCTCCCCAACCAAAATAACGATTGGAAAAACCATTTACTTTCTGAAATTCTTCCTTTTTCATTGCTACAACACCACCAAACAAAGTGTTGTATGGTAACCTATAATGACGAATACAGCACAATTGAAAAGCATTCCACAAGTGTTAAGCTTCAACAAAATGAATGTGAGTGTGCATGGAAACAAATGTTTTTTTTTTATATACATGTATAAATATATTAGTGAATCCAAACAAAGAAGAACAAAGAAGAAAAAGCAGTAATGCAAGGACGTGGTACAAAATTACTATTTATAAATCTCACAGAGTGAGATATTCAGCAACAGTATAACCCAGAATTTGCAATATGCAGATATTGTTTTGAGCTGAGTGGGGGTGCTAGATTCCCTTGTTTGAAAATATAAGGACACAGATCATGTCGTATAACCAGCTGGAGACGATGTCTCCTGGGGCTAAATTACAGCAACATTAATCCTAAACTAGGACTGCCATGTTATGTTGGAAAGCAATCTTTACTATGACGTGGTACAAGTATTGTATTATCAGGCACTCAGGAAAGGAAGGAAAGAAGATTTAACATTTTGAGCAAAGATCTTCTTCAGAAATAGAGGAAAGTCCAAAGGAAGGGAAGACAGAGGAAGAAAATCACCGATGATACGCATGTGGTTACATTTTGAAATGACCGGAAGGGAATGGGTGAAGAAAAAGTTCTTTCTAAGACAGGAGAGTGTAAGAGAAGGAGATATGTGTGTGTATGTGCAATTCACAATATTATGAGGCTTTGAAAAACAGCTGCTCTCGCAAACCAAAATAAAATTTGGTATTTTGCGGAGGGTCAAAGTTGGTAACAAAAACAGGACAGTGGAGACATACAATAAACCATACGTAAACAAACATAGAGGGCCATTTGGCCAGATGAAGTAAGGTAGTTCACAGTAAAAGAACAAAAAAAACCTAATTTTCAAACTCTTAGGTTCACAGCGAACTTTCTTCTTGGTGAGTTGATGACAGCAAACTCTCCTGGGATGAATTGATGGCAGTGAACTTACCTGAAATCAAGCTATCAAACATTAACCCTATAGCCATAGGTGTGGGAATTAAATTTGCTTAGGGGATATAAGCCCAGGTTCAAACGTTTTTACAAACAAGCTTGAAGTTTTCAATCTTAATATCAAAACAAACACAAGTATCATAATCCTTTTGCTTCAGGCAAAAGGCTTGAACTTTTAAGGGGTGGGAGCTTATCTATTACATTGACCCCACTACTAGACTGCTACATATTTTGTTTCCCCCAAAAGGATGAAAAGAAAAGCTGACTGATGGAAATTGAACCCAGAATGTACTGGACAGAATGCTATTAAGCTCTTTGTCCAGCATGCTAATAATTCTGCCAGCTCACCACCTTAAATGCAAGTGTAATAACAATAACTATTATTGTATTTGTACATCAATCAAGCCAGATAAATCCAATGATGGAAAAGTAATGTTTCTACATTTGTTCATTTTGGCATTGAAGTTTTTCCAGAGGATATTCAAAGTATTTTTATTGCCACACAAAACTTTTAACGGGTACTCTTGCACCACCTGCACCCTTTGTTGCCAAGTCTGTGCCTTTAACATTTAAACCAGCTAAATTTCAGTCTAAATATTCTACCTGTTTTATGTTCAAACAAGTCAGTTCTAGCCTCTCACACCTATTGTATGAAGTCATTCTAAATATAAAGAATCACATTGAAGCTACAAGATAAGACATGATTGATTGCAAACAATGTGAAGAAATAAGCATTAAATTTGACATGATAATCTGGTTAATCCCCTAGTAACTTTTCAAAACCTATCTACGTATAATACTGTTACGAACGCCCGCACGCGAAGCACCTCCTCAACACCGAAGGGGGGGGGATCACGCATGCGCGAACGTTCAACACTCAGTGAGCCAGCAAAATTCGTCTGTCGGTACAATCCTGGCCGATAATAAAGCCCCGGCTGGAGCACGTAACGAAGAACAACACAGGCAAATAGGACGGGGAGGAAGAAACAACACGAAGACCATGCGTTGGGTAACCTTTTCTTTTTACATACATAATATCACAGAATACATTTAAAACATTAGAATAGAGCATTACATAATAACAATTCCAATACATGGCATGACAGTTCAATAACGTTGACAAAGTTTCCAAACAATTATAAGCTTTTCAATCATTTTTACATCACAAAGTTCGTGTCTCAAGTTTCATTTGACAACAAAGTTCTTCTGCTTCTTTCTTTTGTATTTCTCTTCTTTTCCTTTCTTTTAGAAGCATTTAACAACACAGTTAACAACTCAGAGTTCTTTTTTCTCTAAAATAATATAAAAGCACATTTACCAACAACGAAGTTCATTTCCTTCAGGTCTGCTACTTCCACTGACCAAGGTAGTCTGCCACTACGATTCCGTCTCTCTCTGTCCCTCTCTATACATTTCTGCTGACCATAGCTTTATCCATCAGACTTATAATCCTTCATCTTCATTTCTCTGTCCCTCTCTATACATTTCTGCTGACCATAGCTTTATCCGTCAGACTTATAATCCTTCATCTTCATTTCTCTGTCCCTCTCTATACATTTCTGCTGACCATAGCTTTATCCGTCAGACTTATTCTTCTCACTCGACTGGCCCCATCTCAACGGGCAAACTGCTGTCTCCCAACCGCTCCGGCTGGCTGCTACAACCCAACTGCCTCGGCTAGCTGCTACCGCTCGACTGCCCTTGCTGGCTCCCAGAACTCCTCTGGCCAAAATTCTCTGCTAACTGCTTTTGCCGCCAATTCTTGTTCTCCTATTCATCCCAAATACCATAGCTCATTGTGCTACCCTACCCCCTGCCAAGATGGGTCGGTCGGTACACTCCTATCCTGCCGTTTTTGAACTTTCGCTGACCGGAAAGGGGCAGCTACGCTAAAACTAGCTGTGGTTGCCGACAAGACGAAGGAAATACCATTCTCCCCAACTGACCAGAGTACGGGTTCAAAACCCAGCCCGGGAGATAGGGATATAATGCCAACTGTATTTTCGGTCGTCGCATCAATACATTCCAGATACTGAGAAAAATTAATGGACAAAAACTTTGTTGGCTTCAAACAAACTACATCCCTTTTGAATTATATTCTATCACAAACAGGTCATATGGAATTCCTTTTATACTCTTGCAGAGACTATCCAGAAATGTTATATTTTTTTCATTCCAATGTAAAATTTACCAGTCTGAAAGAAAATACACTTTAGTATCCACATTTCTCCGTCAAATGTAATTCTTATCAATTCACATTATTTTGAATTGATCATACATTATCTTGTAGCTTCAAGACTTTAATGATGTGATTGTTTATTTATTAGCACTTAGGCATGTGAGGTCGGATCTGGCTTGTTTGAGCATAAAACAAATAGAAAATTTGGGCCAGATATGGCTGCTTTCGTGCTAAAAGGTTGATAAGGGTTTTAAAAAGCCTACCAAAGTTGGAAGCTCAATTTATTTTCATGTTTCTACCAACCACAGATAAGCTCTTCTCATGCCAGTGACACATAAAAGACAGCTGGTACACTCACACTCTGTGGAGTGGTTGGCATTAGAAAGGGCATCCAGCCGGAGAAACCAGACTGAAGCCTGTTGCAGCTCACTAGGTTATCAGTCCCAGCCAAACCATCTTACCCAACAAAAACCAATGCTAAATGGTGATGATGATGATGGTGATGAATACATAGAAGTTGTAAAAACATTCAACTTATCTCTACAACCTTCTATTTTTTCTCTTTTTTTTCTAGCTTTTCTTTTTGCTTTTAGTTTACTCTTTGATATAATAGTTATTATATACCAGCAGATGTTTGGGATATAAATTAACAGCAAGTTCTGTATCATAGTAACAAGTGAGAGTTTTCAAACAGATTAATTTGTACAAATACTGTCAAACGAAGACATGTTATCGGAAATTAGGTGTTCGTCAGCCTTGTTACTAGGAAACGATATTTGATTAAGTTTTACTTTCTTCCATTAATCCTCACAGTTACACTATTTTCTTCACTGCTCCCTACACTGAACTGATATCCTTTACACTCAACTCATTCCGTATCTCTAATCATTTGTCACTCTACTTTCACTCAGTGCACTTTTCTACACATTCACCTTTTACCCCTCTTGTATAATATTCTGTTTCATATTCACATTGTACCTGGACCTCACATCTCTTTCTTCATATTCTCTCTCTCTTTCTCACTTTCCAGGTGAACAAGTCATGCATTCACCTCTTCAGCAAGACACCTGCTTCTCTCCCTCTATCATAGTCCCTTATTCCTTCAGACTGTATCCTGCTTGGTTGTGGGGTCTTATCTTGTGTCTTATCTTGTGGATACTTGATGGCATTACCAGTGCTGGAGCCACACAAAAAGCATCCAGTATGTGCTTCTGAGTTGGCATTAGGAAGGGCATCAGGCTGTAGAAACCATGCCAAAACAGACATAGAATCTGGCAGGGTCCTCTGGTTCATCTGTTCTTGGCAAACCGTCCAACCCATGCCAGCATGGAAAAAAGAATGTTAAGTGATGATGATAGGGGTATTTACTGATAATTCATTTTGTCCACAGCAACAGACATATGTCTTGGAGTTTCTTCACAATCATAGATGTTTTTATCATTTTCAGGAATTAAGTCAATATCATGGAAAATAAAACAGCTATAATTATAGTGTTTGAGCGATTCTGCAAAACCGACATTCATGAGCATCCCTCGATTGAAGGCAAATGAATCACACTGAAATAAATTTGAAATGGAAAAAAAATACATGTAATATAGATTATTAAAAAATAAATAGCATACAGTTCATATTTATTTGGAAATTTTTTATCAAGAATAATTGATTCAGTGTTAAAGGAAATGTTAGCATGTTAGCATCCAGCTGTAAAAATCATGTCAAAACTAACCTTGCCTGTACTAGTGCCACATAAAAAGCACTGGTGTTAGGAAGGGCATCCAGCCATAAAACCCCTTCCAAAACAGACACAGGAGCCTGTGGTAGTCTTCTACCTGGCTGGCTCCTGTCAAGCGTCCAATCCATGCATGCAAGGAAGACGAATGTTAAACAATGATGATGATGATAAATATATATATATCATTAACAATTAATGTCCATTTTCTGCACTAGTATGTGTTGAACAGTTCAATTGTACTCCAGTGTCTGCTTTGGCATGGTTTCTATGACTGGATGCCCTCCTAAATGCCAACCACTTTACAGTGGTGCACTGGGTGCTTTTTTTTCCATAACACCAGCATAAGTAGGGTTGCCATTCAGTTTGCATAACTACAAACCCAAGATAAGACCAGTAATTTATGCGAGGGGATATGATGCTTAAAGTATGAAAGAAAGGAGTTGGGAGACAGCAGGTTTTTGCAGAGCAGCTACATAATTACTCAGATTTAGAAGAGAGGGTCAGAATGATTTTTGAGAGCTACAGGTCCAGGTGGCTCCTCAAAGAAGAAGATGAATATATGTGAGTGGGGAATGGAGGAACATGTAGTGTTGATGGCAGTTTGCAACTGTAAAGATTGGGGATGGATGCAGGGAGTGATGGCTGACCAATGATGCATGAGTTGAGGGATGTAGAAAAGAGCAGGGGAGAATGGATTGTAATCATGATAGTAATGATAATACAGTTTACAAACGGAGGAGGACACGAGAGAAGTGATACGACATTGAGCAGGCTGCAGGAGTCGGCTGAAGAAGGGATAGAGAGGCAGGCATAGAGGATGAAGGGAGATAATTTAGTGGTCCAGTTGGGGTGGGGGGATCAGTGTAAAGTGTGAGTGAAGAGAATGACATTTAATGGATGAAGAATGACTGACAAGTGAAATGGTTTCCAATAGCAAGAAAAAGTGGGATGCTTGCAAGGATAGGAAGCTGCGGGGAGAGTGATGAGATGTGATGGGATAGATATTCAGAGGCATTGGGTGAGGTTCCCATTTGTGCATATACATTGACACAGCGTTTCCGCAAGTCATTAAATAGTAATATAGTATTCTAAATGGGATATGACAAAATGTTAGATATTAAAAAATTTGTTCTATCCTTAACAAAATAGGATTATGTTTTAGTTCTTTTCAAACTCCCCCTTTGAATGAGGCAAAATATAATTTTCTTTTATAAATTCTAGATAACAGAATTAAAAATGAATTTAACATACCTGTTCAATGATATAGATTCCATATTCTATTGCCTGTCGCTGTAAAATGGAATGTATGTTATTAAGGAAGATTTTCAAATGAAATTGCCTATCACGGTATGGAATAATAATGGCAACAGATTCATTCGTTGAACAGTTGGGTTTATAGTGACCACCAGGTAACACATTACTGTGCATCTTGTTCAGTTGGTCCCAGGAAAGGATCTCTTTTTTTATGGGATGCAAACCAACTGCAAAGATAAATAAAATAAATAAATAAAAATGGAGGAACATCAGTTGATGAATGGCCTTCAGGGACAAATTACATTCATCAATTCATTTCTGAAGGCTGTTTCTCGCCTGAAATGTTTGTAAACCAAAGTTATTTTCCCCATAGGAAATACAAAAGAATTTGAGCAGGAATGTGCACTGAGCAAAAGCTGGACTGAAACTGGTGCTCTTCTACTGATACTCTCAGCTAGTCACCAAGCATTGTTGCCAGCTTGATTGTTTGCTACCAGAGACACTATTCATTACCCAAGATGTTTTATGTTCAAAAACTGATTTGTTTGTGATGAGAGGCATTTGTAAAGCAAGGTTCCAATGTACTGCAAGATTAGAACAAGACAAATTACTAAAATATATTACAAACAGGGCACTGGTATTTATAGGTGGAGTCATGGCTGCATGA
>NC_142946.1:47801636-47806636 GCF_046866305.1 Octopus bimaculoides
CCTCAGAAAATTCCTGTTATTTTGTATTGCTTTAACTTCTCTGTTCAATTATTGGGCTGCACCCATATTTATTATATTTCAAGAGGTTCTATTGCAAAGTGTGTGTACACGTGGCATGATCTGTCGTTGAAAGGAGATGTTGATAACAGCAAACAGGTTCTTAATGAAATGACTGCATAAGAATTGTGTTTTGTGTGAATGACATATATATGAAAGTCCTCATGAATAAAAACTACATACCCAGAATTGTTCTCGATGTCTAGAATGAGATTTGTTTGTTGCAAGAAAAGAATTAGCCAATGTGGGTGAGTGTGTATGTATATGTGTTTTTCTGTGTATATGAATTGCATATACTTGCGTGTAAATCTATTTGTGTATGTGTGTATATATGAGGGCACATGGCTTACTGGTTAGGCATACAGCTTAGTGTTTCAATTGCAATTTCATTCGTGGTTTCAATTTCTAGACCAGGTAGCGCGTTGTGTTCTTGAGCAAAACCCCTCGTCTCATTGCTCTGTGGTCACTTTGACACCTGACACGTGGTACACTGTGCACCTTATTCAGATAATGTTAATTTGATGGACAGAGTGAGCTAATGCGCGACATGACATTTGATCACTATAAACATAGCATTTGTGCAGGTTTTTCAGCAAAAAGCTGAATGCTCAAACATTGTTGTAAGGATGGGAACAACTAAAAGAGGTTAAGGCTAGGATTTGCACTCTGACCTTGTAAAACCCTTCTCGACAATGACTACTCAAAACAGACCCATGGACTGGAAGGTTGTCACCTGAGTGGTACAAAGATGTCATCCGCCAGGAGTGGTGGGCAATCACCGACAAATGGGGGATGCTGTTACAGCACATGCCCCCATACTACTACTGTTAACTTAGCAGTTCAGCAAAGGAGACTGAGAGAATAGGTAATAGACTAAAAAAACAAAAAAAAGGACTGGGGTTGATTTGGTCAAATAAACCCTCCAAGTCGGTGCCCCAGCATGGCTGCAGTCCAATGACTGAAACAAGTAAAAGATCTGTAGACATAGGTGTGAGAGGCTTCTTTCAGTTTCCATTTCCTAATTCTCCTGAAGAGGCTCTGGTTGGACTAAGGTTTTATTAGAAGGTAGTTGCCTAAGGTATAATGCAGCACAACTGTTTTCTCTTCCTGGTGAAAAAAATGTATGTATGTGTGTGTTTGTATGTATGTATGTGTGTGTTTGTATGTATGTGTTTATGTATGGGTGTGTGTTTGTACCTGTGTTTGTGTATTTCTGAACTCAATGTACTTTTGCTTCCTGGTTGCTCTAACAGCCACCTGTGGGTGTGTGTGTATGTATGTGTGTAACACTGATCGTTCTAAATAAATGTGTAGACATACAAACACCTTTTTTTTGTAGGAGTCCATACCTCATAGAATTCAAGTTGTAATTACTGCCAAAGACGGTCCTACCCCATATTAAAATAAATTTGTTTGAAATTTTAAGGTGTTTTCATTATTTTGTCCAACCCCTGTATATGAACATGTCTAGATATGTAACATGAGAATACATACAGAAAACATACAAATCTGCAGGTATACATACATACATACATGCATACATGATGGCTGCCCCTTGTTATCGAGTATGGCCACTGCACGAAGCTTAACTTAATGGTGCTGTGGTCGAATGTAACTTTTTAGCCCAGCCACCGAAGATCTACAATGTCTTGCACAGAGTTGGCATCCAAAACCTTTACTGGCAATAGCTGGCTGTTGTTGTAATTGGGATCCATGTACCTTTGCGTGTCGTTTAAGTCCTCCTGCTGAATCACACTCCCTTCCACATGCCCGACAGACATGATTAGTATGGTGTGTAGCATCATCACCAGCGGCCTGGTAGTCAATCATCGGTCTTGCTTTATGACTACGAAGATGACTCAATAATGTATGTACATACATACATACGTACGTATGTATGCACATACATACATACATACATACATACATACCTATACACATAGCCCCTTTCTGTCATCCTAAGGTCACCAGAATCATGTGATTTATCGCATATCTTCTACAACCCATATCACTTCCCCTGCCACACACACACTAATATTATTCTTATCATTGGCTTGATTTTCTTATCATGCTCCTGTAACTAAGTATTTTGGCAACAATAGTTATCATTGTTTTGTTGTTATTGTTATAATTTCTACTGTCTTCTCCTTGAAATTTGATAACCGGTAAAGTGACAACCCACTGACTGATAATTCTGAGAATTTTTTTTACCAAATAGGTTCCTTCATGTCCTTGACCTCTTTCTTCTTCTTCTTCTTCTTCTTCTTCTTCTTCTTCTTCTTCTTCTTCTTCTTCTTCTTCTTCTTCTTCTTCTTCTTCTTCTTCTTCTTCTTCTTCTTCTTCTTCTTACAGGCACAACAGAAACAGGAAGTAAGAGTGAGAGAAAGTTGTGGTGAAAGAGTACAGCAGGGTTCGCCACCACCCCCTGCCGGAGCCTCGTGAAGCTTTTTAGGTGTTTTCACTCAATAAACACTCACAACGCCCGGTCTGGGAATAAACACCATCCGGAGCCAGTCACAGCGTAAGAGAATGTTACCATCCGATGGGATTATGGGATATATACAGACAGGTAAATAAATGCTAACAAGCCAGAAACAAGTAAAAGAATAAAAGAATAGCAGAATAATTCCTTTTTGGAACAGTGAAACTTAAAACAGATAAAGCTATAAATAATAGCCTGTAAATATAGGATTAAAGACTCTATGGATGGAAAGAGTTGAAGGTTGCTTGGTTCATGTTTACAGTGGATGTAGGTTCAAATCCCATGCGCAGCCTTTTGACTTTTTTTAAATCCAGTAGGTTTTATTTTTTTAACTCAATATTCACACACTATTATTTCTGGCTTTATCTGCTTCGAGACTCAGTTCCCCAAAAAGTTATATTTGCAAAAAGTGAAGGCTGCCTGTGAGACTCGAATAAATTCATGCGCTTTTGAATGTTTATCTTTTATCTTTTACTTGTTTCAGTCACTGGACTATGACCGTGCTGGAGTACCGCCTCAAAGAAATTTTTAGTCAAACAAATCAACCCCGGTACTTATTCTCTCGGTCTCTTTTGCTGAACCACGAAGTTACAGGGATGTAAACACACCAACACCACTTGTCAAGTAATGGTGAGGGAAAAAAACACAAATACAAAGACACATGCACACACACATATAGACGGTGGGCCAAAAATAGGTATACACATTTTAAATTAACTTATTTATTTTGCTTGCTGTATGTCACAATGTTCTGGAAAGCTTTGAAGAACGTTGCAATGTTGAAGGAGGACATTTTGAGCTTTTACAAGATTAAACTGTGTTTAATAAATGTAATTGTAATAAATAAGTGTAAAAGTAATAAAATGAAGAAACTTTAAAGTGTATACCCGCTTTTGGTCCACCCTATATACAATAGACTTCTTTCAGTTTCCGTCCACCAAATCCACTCGCAAAGCTTTGGTTGGCCCAAGGCTACAGAAGAAGATCGAAGGTGTCATGCAGTGGGACTGAGTCAGGAACCATGTGGTTGAGAAGCAAGCTTCTTACTACATAACCAAGCCTACGACTTCAATAACATACAATTCTTGTTGGCAAGAATAAAGTTTCTAAACTGGAAAAAGAAATTCAAAATTCTGCTTTGGTCCAGTGGTAGAACATCTATCATGAATGCAAGAGATGTCGGCTTGGGAATCATTTGATTGTTTTCTATCCGTAGGGCTTTTTAACCCAATATTCACATGCTTTTATTTATAGCTTTATCTACATGTGAAGGTGCATGGTTCAATGGTTAGAGTGTTGGGTTCACAATCATGAGGTAGTGAGTTTGACCCCCGGACTGGGCTGTGTGTTGCGTTCTTGGGCAAGACTCTTTCTTTCACATTGCTCCAGTTCATTCAGCTGTAGAAATGAGTTGCGACATCACTGGTGCCAAGCTGTATCGGCCTTCGTCTTTCCCTTGGATAACACTGGTGGCATGGAGAGGTGAGGCTGGTATGCATGGGCAAAGACTGCTGGTCTTCCATAAACAACTTTGTCTGGACTTGTGCCCTAGAGGGATACTTCCTAGGTGCAATCCCATGATTATTCATCACTGAAGGGAGTCATTACCCTATCTACTTTGAGTCTCTCCCATTCCAAAAAATTAAGTATTTCACACTCTCTCAAAGTTTCTACACCCTTATGGTGTCAACAATGTATAGCAGAATATTTTTCAAGTGGTACTTAACCTAATTTTCTTGAATTCTTCAAGCAAGCACTCAGATGTATCTTTAACTGTGTGTTATTGGTTCCAAGATAATAGGTAACAATGGGATTTCCTACCATAATACTTTGGTAGCAGATTACAAAAATCGCAATTACAAACAACAGAATACTTGCTCTCTGTAGACGTGTTAACATCTTTTAACTTTTACCTGGCAAAAGAAAAAAAAGAGAAAAAACTTGTTTGAATATGGCATAACTTCCAAACATCGAGTTTACATGGATACAAAATGCTTCTTCCATTTTGTCTCTACTAAATCTACTTTAAAAGCTTTGGCTGTTCCAGGGCTAGAACAGAAGATGCATGATCAATATACCGTGTTGTAGAACTGAACCAGAAACCATAGATTTCGGAAGGAATCTTCTTAACCACACAGCCACATCTAACTTCACTTCTCATTCCTTTACGAGCGATCCAACAAAATATTAAACAACAAAGCAATCAGAAACACTACGAAAACAGTCAAACTTTGAGTCTTTTGAAATTATTTTTTAAAACACATTTAATCACATACATACAAACACACAGAAATGAAGGAGAAACACTGAGAGTAAAATAAACAAACACACTGCCAATCCTACGAGTAACTTTCACTTTAAACTGTGACTTTCTTCAAAATCTTTCTTCAAACACAATTACTTTATGCCATGTAACTTTAACATTCGCACTCAAACATTTACTCCTCAGTACAAACTGTCC
>NC_142946.1:47811636-47861636 GCF_046866305.1 Octopus bimaculoides
AATATTACCATGGTTCTCAAACATATAAAGTATACATCTACAAAAAACACAGAAGGTAAAAATATATATACAAATAAAAATACAGATATATAGAATGGCCTATCAAAAAGGTAAATACAATCGACTAAAAATTCTAAAGCGTGTCATGCTACTAAAAATCTAAATAAAATGAAATAAAATATCAATCGACTGAAAATTTTTGTTTTAGTCCCCATACACAAAGAGTATGTCCAAAAAGTTCAATTTATAAAAATGTAGCCTTTCGACGGAATAAGAACATAAAAGAATTATTGACCTCTATATCTGACTCCAAGAAAACGAACATTGGAGTATCTGCACGCTGTACGTTAAAGAACAGCCGCAAGAGAGGTAAGCCCTGTTCGTTGTGCAACAACATGAGTGAAGTGAATACCATCAAAAATCATAATAGACATGTTATGATTTATACAGAAGGGGGAACCTGCAAAGATTCCCATTTAGTGTACGCTGCAGAATGCACGAAACACAACTTGATTTATGTTGGTTGTACAACGGAACAATTAAACAAAAGGTTTAATGGGCACAGATTCGACGTCAGGCACAAGAACAGTAGTTCAACAGAACTTGC
The DNA here is from genome assembly GCF_046866305.1 of Octopus bimaculoides. Lineage (NCBI taxonomy): Eukaryota > Metazoa > Mollusca > Cephalopoda > Octopoda > Octopodidae > Octopus > Octopus bimaculoides. Next base: position 47,812,244 of record NC_142946.1, read on the forward strand.
TGAACATTTCGTTTCAAGCGGCTGCAATTTTGAAGAAGATTTGAAAGTGCACATTCTCAAAAAATATTCTGAATGTACCCCACTTTCAGTTCTCAGAATGTATGAGGAGAAATATGTTTGCGGGTTATTGACATCACGCCCTGGAGGAATGAATAAGATGATAGGAGAATATCATCAAATTTATACAAAACTGTTTGATTGAATATTCTTCTTTCTCTCTTTTTCTTTTCTTTTTCTGTCGTCTTCCTTTTTCTTTCTTTCTGCTTATTAAAAAACTGACAAAAACTGATGATGTCATTCCATCAACGTATGGACGCTGGTTACTCTCGTTCATAGTTTACGTTTGGTTTCTGAAATTTTGAATTTTCAATCACCTTTTGGTTTGAACTTGAGAAAGACAGACGTTCTGTCGAAGTATTGTTCAAAGAATAAAACATCTATACAATCGAATCGCACTCTTCGTCTTGACTATTATTAGTGTTATTATTAATATTATAATTATCTTTAAAGACATGTGTACTCATTGCAGAGTTTTCTCCCTACCAGTTTACATTCTTTTCCATCCTTACTAGGACTTCCATTTATGTAAATTTTATGGTTAGCCACAGTTAGACTGGACATATTATAAGAGCAACTCATATTGATCTTATTTACTCTATTGCTTTCAGACAGTATGTAATTACAATTGTCATCATTATATTTAGAGAGATATGCTATTTTTTCTCTCTATAAACCAACCCAAGCTAGAGCTTCATTATTGTAATTAGTATTTTGATTTAAAATGTAGTTAGTGGAGAGCAATGATATACGGGAGGATACTCTATTTACTATATAACATATGACAGCTTTTGGATGATTTGAGAAGTGATTTACATAATTAAGATGCTGATTTAGTTTATGGACAGGTTTAGAGAGACTTGTAGTAAGGTCTAAAGTAACATCTAGGAAGTTTATTATTTTACAGTTGTCATCAAATGTAATAGGCAAACCTACATTCTTAAAATATCTAATAAGTTTTTTCTTAGTTCTAATATAGTCAACATTATTGGAATTACATATTGTGAGCAAAACATCATCCCTAGAAAGACCACCTTCAAGATTATGAAATTCGTCTTTCATATAATATAATAAGTATACCCTCATGAGATCTGTGACTTGCACAGAGTCATTAGATCCCATGGTGATATCAGAATTATTTTGCCATGTTTTTCTAGTCCAGAACTTATCAGTGAATTTAATAATCATTCTCTTGGCTACATGAATAATATCATTAAAGTTCTTCATAATGAAAATAAGTCCTTTGTTTAGATGTATAGGCAAGATGAAAGTATAGTAATTATCAATATTGAATCATAAGAGCTTAACATTTATTTTACATAAGTAAGCATATTATTGTAAAATTCAAGCATGATCGTTGCCAGGCCCATGGATTGTCTCCCATGCTGGTGACACGTGAAAAGCACCATTCGAGTGTGATCATTGCCAGCGTTGCCTTACCAGCACATGTGCCGGTGGCACATGCGAAAAACGATATTTCAGCATGATCGTTGCATGTGCCGCCGGACCAGCTCCCATGCAGGTAGCACGTAAAAACACCGTTTGAGTGTGGTCGTTGCCAGAACCGCCTGACTGGCCTTCGTGCTGGTGGCACGTAAAAAGCACCCACTACACTCTAGGAGTATTTGGCGTTGGGAAGGGCATCCAAGTGTAGAAACTTTGCCAGATCAGATTGAGCTTGGTGCAGCCTCTGGCTCACCAGTCCTCAGTCAAACCGTCCAACCCATGCTAGCATGGAAAGCGGACATTAAAGGATGATGATGATAATATATATATATATATATATATATATATATGAATTTTTTATTATTATTATTATTATTATTATTATTATTATTATTATTATTATTATTATTATTATTATTATGTAATTTATGTGAGACTAGATTAACAGAGCCATAAATGATGATGGCAGATGTTTTAATAAACTTTCTGATATGTTTAACATTTTGGTTTGTATGTACAAATATTTGATTTTTCCAGTTGGAGGTGTTGCTGAAAAATGTACACCATGAAAGTTACAAGAGACTGTATGAAAATGTAAATAAAAATACCAAAAGAGCAGTAAATAAAAAAAATAAAAAATATACAGATTTGATTACTTTCAATATGTTCACTATGTTGTAGATAGGGATCTACATGTTATTTTATACTGATATTTTCCACAATCAATACTCCACCTAATTTCATAAATTTTATACATGTACATGTATTCAAAACCACCAGGGTCTTACACACAGATACCATACATCTTCAAAGGTTTTCAAGGAACAATAGGTTTAGTTTATGCAAAAGCTGTTCGTTTGCAACATATCTGACATATTATCCATACAAAAACTACAACTGTTTATTATAAGTGTCATTGTTCATGTTCACTGCAAAAGTTCCTGAAGAGCAATGTTTCTTGTATAGACATGAAGAGGCAGCAACACACCTTAACATTCTGAACTTTCAATCTGTAATTTCAATGTATTTCTGTTTGTTTTTGTATTTTTTGTGCCTAAAGCTAAAAAATATGTGCATGCAGTGTCATAAATAAATAAGATAAAGTTGAGTATATAATACCTCTCAATAAGCTGAATAATGGAATACAGTGGAATATATGAATGATCAATAGTGGAATAAGTGTATATACAAATACACATAGCATATTAAATACATATTGATGATATATTGTATATTATATATATATATATATATATATATATATATATATATATATATATATATATATATATAATTTTCCAGAGGATCTTTTGAATATGAAAATTTAAAAGTTAAAAACCTTATAATCTCTATATATAAAAATGAGAATGTGTGTCTGTCTGTCTGTCTGTCTGTGTGTTTCCCTAAAACTCGAGAACTACACAACCAATTTCATTCAAATTTTACACATGTCTTACTTAGAGTTCCGGTTGTGTTTTAGTCAAAAAATTTTTTTAACTTCTTGTATAGTTCGAGCCCACAGCAACATCATATCTCCTCCACTATTTAAGTATTACGTGTCAAAAGTGAAACAAAAACACTCATGTCAAATACTTTCACTTTAAAAATGAAACTATTCCACTAACTGAAACAATCACATTTCGATACTGTGATGACAGATACTTTCACTTTAATGGTGTGTGTGTATATATATATATATATATATATATATATATATATATATATATATATATATATATAATTTTTTTTTCTCTGTGTTTTTCTCCTTGTCTCCGTATTCTTTCTGTTGAAGAGCGTAGCTCGAAACGTCAAAGACTTTCCGTATTCCCGAGCGTCATACTAATATATACTTTTGTTATTTACACCACCTGTCCTCGTCTGTTGTTATTATTTGTATATTCTCCCATATATATATATATATATACATCTCTCTCTCTCTGTATATATATATATATATATATATATATACAGAGAGAGAGAGAAAGAGAGAGAGATGTATATGTACACGTATATGTATAGATATATATATATAGATATAGATCTATATGCATACATGTATATGTATACATATGTGTAGATGTATATATATATAGGTGTACATCTAATATGTACACATATATACATGCATACAGATATCTATACATATATACACCCATACACACACACATATATATGCACACAAACACACACATTAGTCATTTGTTTTCTTATCCAAAACTACGTCAAAAGTATTGAGTGGATCTTTAAGAAATTTTGAAATTATATTCTATGCATAATAGCCATAACCCCCATGAAAATTCATATATTTTTGATGTTGATGAAATTTTAACCATACAGATTACACACAAATAAAGTAATATTTCTAAAAATTTTTCTTCTTAGAAGTTACAAAGACCCCTTCATGGGGACTTCACACCCACAATTTAGTCATTTTTCCTAAGCAAAGACGAATACAGTTGTACCATTGGTAGCTATAGGGTCACCCGAACATAACAGATGAGCATTATTTGTAATTCAACGGTACAACAGTGTAAGACTATCCTTTCAGATATACTTACATTGTGATTTCTGCAATGTGGTGCATAAATTGTCAAGTAAATGAAACTCATCTTTGCCTCCACTGATTCACTTGCAAAGTGATGAGTAAAATTATTTCGTTGCAGACCTCCTTTGAGTCTTTTTATTACCACTGTGACACATGTAGTCCCCAGTTGGTAACATTGATTTCAAGGCCTTCCCAGATGAGTGACTGGTTGTTCTAAGACATTTATTGATTGTAAATATTTTCTGCCCAGTTACCTATCGGTAGAGTGGTCATTTGCAAACTCCAGAGGCGACACTTTCATTTCCTTTTACTCCAAACGTCACACATTGTTGTTTCTATTGAGTCATGCCCTTCCAATTGCTATAGATCCATAATGCATCTTAAAGCTGTACCTGTCACCTGTATGGTGAGGAATCCTACATTGGGGAGTAATAACGACTAGGCTACGGTAGCTGACTGATTATCGTGATCATTCGTCTTTGGCTTTCCTGTAGCTTTGCTCTCTTTTACAAACCCAGTGAACATACATATATTTCCTATTTTAAAGAAATTCAAACAATACATATTACACACAAGTTAAAAAGATTCCCAACAATTAAACTTCTCTGGTTGACATTAATACACCCATCACCAATAGGGGCCTTAACTCCCACAATTTTCAGCTCCATGAGCTCCATTTTTCAGGAGCAAAATTCTTTTAAGGTCCATGTAGTGTCTTAGGCCAAAAAAGTTTTTAACTTCCTGCATAGTTCGAGCCCACAGCAATATCTTATCTCCTCCACTATTTCAGTATTATGTGTCAAAAATGAAACAATAACATCACTCTACTGTAATGTCAGATACTTTCACTCTAACACTGAAACTATTCCACTATTTCAGTATTACCTGTCAAAAGTGAAACAATAACATGTCGCTACTGTAATTTCAAATATTTTCACTTTAATATTTTCAATTTCATACTGAAACTATTAAAGTGAGACTATACTCTCACATATATAGGGGCATACTATAAGACCCAAATAAAAACATTCCCAACAATTCAACTTCTCAGGTTGACATTAACACCCCCACCCCCAATAGGGGCCTTCATTCCCACATTTTAGAGCTCCATGAGCTCCATTTTGCAGGAGCAAAATTTTTTTACAGGTTCCAGAAGACTGAAATTTTGGAATATGCGCATAAAGATCAATAGTATGGGATACATGTCTCATGATTAGAATTTTTTTAGGGTGTGTAAAGAGGGAAAGAACCCTCATGTGCAATTTTGATGAAATCTTTTGAGCGGGATCGTTGCCAGTGCCCCTGGACTGGCTCATGTGCGGGCGACACATGAAATCTTTCGAGCGAGATCGTTGCCGGTGCCCCTGGGCCGGCTCTTGTGCGGGTAACACATGAGGTTTTTCGAGCGAGATCGTTGCCAGTGCTCCTGGACTGGCCCATGTGCGGGCAACACATGAAATCTTTCGAGCGGGTCGTTGCCAGTGCCCCTGGACCGGCTCATGTGCGGGCGACATATGAAATCTTTCGAGCGAGATCGTTGCCGGTGCCCCTGGGCCGGCTCTTGTGCGGGTGACACATGAGGTTTTTCGAGCGAGATCGTTGCCGGTGCCCTTGGACTGGCTCATGTGCGGGCGATACATGAAATCTTTCGAGCGGGATCGTTGCCAGTGCCCCTGGACTGGCTCATGTGCGGGCGACACATGAATTCTTTCGAGCGAGATCGTTGCCGGTGGCCCTGGACTGGCTTTTGTGCGGGTGACACATGAGGTTTCTCGAGCGAGATGAGCGTGGCCGTTGCCAGTACCGCCTGACTGGCCTTCATGCGGGTGACACGTAAAAGCACCCACTACATTCTCTGAGTGGTTGGCGTTAGGAAGGGCATCCAGCTGTAGAAACTCTGCCAAATCAGATTGGAGCCTGGTGTAGCCATTTGGTTTCACCAGTCCTCAGTCAAATCGTCCAACCCATGCTAGCATGGAAAGCGGACGTTAAACGATGACGACGATATATATATATATATATATATATATATATATATATATATATATATATATATATATATATATATATATATATATATATATATACATATATTGATTAGATTTACAATGAGAAAAAGAAGAAAATTAATTTGATCACCAGAATTTATGAACATAGAAACATTAATTGAGTATTATGAGACAAAAAAGACAGCAGAATGGACTTTAGAATACAAAAATACCAAATATAAACAGAACAATTCTTGTCCATGTTATATAATTTAGAGTTTGTATTAAAAAAAATATAATGTAAAATGGAACAAATTCAACACCTTCAGATGGTTAAGTGTTAATCACAATATATATATATATTGTTGTTGTTACCGAACTGCCAAGTTACAGGGATGTAAACACACCAACATCGGTTGTCAAGTGGTGGTGGTGGGACAAAGATACATGCACACATACATACATACACACAAACACACATACATACATACACACATACATGCATACACACATACATACATACATATAAAACAGACTTCTCCCAATTTCCATTTATCAAATTGACTTACAAGGCTTTGGTTAGCCTGAGACTGTAATAGAAGACATTTGCTCAAGGTACCATGCAATGGGACTGAAACCAGAGCCATGTGGTTAGGAAGCAAGCCTCTTACCACACAGCCATGCAGAGATGGTGTTGCTCAATATGTAGGAAGAGTGTTGACAGAAAAAATCCATACATTGGATCCAATGCAAGTTTAGAACACATAAGAGGTGTAGTGGTAAAACGGGGGGGGGGTTAACAGAGAAAGTAGTCTTTGTGGCAAATGTGTGAATACAATAAGTACTAAAAATGCACATACAATAGACACTCTCAAATGCTTGTGGGGCGGTGGGGGAGGTTCATTAGAAGTAGTAGATAGCTTCTGATACCTAGGAGACCAAGTTAGCAGTGGTGGGAGAAATTCTGAAAGTGTAGTTGCTAGAATAAGAATGGTCTGGGCAAAATTCAAAGCTTATACCATTGATGGTAACTAAAAGCCTCTCTCTCAGAGTGAAAGGCAGATTGTATGATGCGTGTGTATCATCATCATCATCATCATCATCGTTTAACGTCCGCTTTCCATGCTAGCATGGGTTGGACTGTGAATGTGCAGAAAACAACTTCTGCTACATTCCAGGGAGAAAAACTAGAGGTGACCAAGTTAGTAGCAGGGGAGGATATGCTGAAAGTGTAGCTGCTAGAATAAGAATAGCCTTGGCAAAGTTCAGAGAGCTCTTATCTCTGCTGGTGACAAAGGGCCTCTCACTCAGAGTAAAAGGTAGACTGTATGACACGCGTATGAACAGCCATGCTTCATGGCAGTGAAACATGGGCTGTGACTGCTGAGGACATGCGTAGGCTTGCAAGGAATGAAGCCAGTATGCTCCGATGGATGTGTAATGTCAGTGTGCATACTAGACAGAGTGTTAATACCTTGAGAGAAAAGTTGAACTTACGAAGCATCAGTTGTGGTGTGCAAGAAAGACGATTGCGCTGGTATAGTCATGTAGCAGGAATGGATGAGGATAGCTGTGTGAAAAAGTGTGAAAAGTGCAAGTGAAATCGAAATCGAATTAAATTCGATGACTGGCACCCATGCCAAAGTCGTCTCCTTCATTGGAAACGAAACTCTGCTTGGAGCCTGATGTAGCCATCTGGTTCGCCTGTCCTCAGTCAAATCGTCCAACCTATGCTCGCATGGAGAACGAACGTTAAACGACGATGATGATGATGATGATATATACACACACATATATATATACATGTATGTATGTATGTATGTATGTATGTATGTATACACATATAAGAGGAATAACCACCAAGGTCGATTCCTAATATGCTAGAAGACACCAAATCGTCTAACCATGAAGAATAGACGATTTGGCGACTTCTTCTAGTATATTACAAATCCATCTTGGTGGTTATTCCTCTTATATATGTATGTAATATAATTTCTTTTCCTTTTTTCTTCGATGCTTTTTGACATGTCCAGTTCTCTATACAGCAAATTAGGACCAAAAAAAAACAGTCATCGCAAGACCCCTGCCACCACCACCGAAAAGAAAAGAACTGAGAACATGCACAGTGGTCACCAACATGAGGGAGAGGAAAGACTAAGGATGAAGGTACTCATAATAATAGATATCGACTTTTAACTGGCACCGAAAAAGTGGGATTGATGGTGGCAAGATGAAGTATAGGGAAAAACTTTGATCAAAGTTAGTTGAATGGAAAGATGAGAGAGAAACAGAAAGCAAGTTGAAGAGAGGAAGAAAGAAAAGGTAAAGACAAAAAATGAGCAGGTAGCAAGAAAGAAACTCAGGTAAGGAACAATATAAAGATAATAATTAATAAAGGACTTACTAGCTATAATAATGATTGATATTTCAGAATATGTAAATTGGATGGAACTTCCACGAGTGACTACAACAAAATAACTGAATGAGACAAAATCAAAAATAGATTATCGAATAGAAAGAAAGAAAGTGGAGAAAACAAGGCAGAGGGAGGTAAAAAAGAGGAGAATGAGAGAAAATGAGTTAACTAACATGAGAGCAAGCAATGGGAAGAGAAAGGAGGGATGGGGAGCTTGCTGTTACATATACCTTTCCTTCACTTACTTATTCTTATCTACTAAGTACATATGATAAACACCATACATTTACAAGGTACAAAAAACAAGCAGGCCACATAGAGAACATAATTCCGAACGTCTGGCTTATAAAATTAATGTGGGATATAGAATATGGAATATATAATATAAATAGTTTTCATTAATCAGAATAATGTATCAGTATTGTTTTACATATGCTAAGTTTGAAATACTTGAGATACCAATATTTGCTTAATTAATATGTGAATAAATAAAAGCTAATTATAAATTAATAATGAAATAAAATGAAATAGTGTATAGTAATGAAAATAATGAATTAATGCAGTCATGCAAAAACCATGAAGTTGAGGAACATTGAGGGATGTAGAAAAGAGCAGGGGAGAATGGATTGTAATCATGATAGTAATGATAATACAGTTTACAAACGGAGGAGGACACGAAAGAAGTGATACGACATTGGGCAGGCTGCAGGAGCCGGCTGAAGAAGGGATAGAGAGGCAGGCATAGAGGATGAAGGGAGATAATTTAGTGGTCCAGTTGGGGTGGGGGGATCAGTGTAAAGTGTGAGTGAAGAGAATGACATTTAATGGATGAAGAATGACTGACAAGTGAAATGGTTTCCAATAGCAAGAAAAAGTGGGATGCTTGCAAGGATAGGAAGCTGCGGGGAGAGTGATGAGATGTGATGGGATAGATATTCAGGGGCATTGGGTGAGGTTCCCATTTGTGCATATACATTTGTGCATATACATATGCATGGTACACAGCAATTTTTGTTTGCCTAGACTGGAACCAGACTTAAGAGACCAAAAGGTATCAGTTGCTCTCTGCAGCCTGAAAGATATTTCATCATCCAAGAACAGCTGAATGTGCTGCCCAGGTAACTGGTTTGTGGCCAAGAATGCTTATGTCACATAGCCAACTGGAAATGGTGTTTCCTGGGGCTAAATAGCAGTAGTACTTTCCCCCTTTCCTGGGAGTGCCACATTAAGTTGGCAACAAGCCATCATTTTATCGTGCTGCTACTCTATAAGTCTCTCTGAGAGATTTAGAAGTGCAATATTTCTATTTATTTCACTTGAAATTCTGTAAGTTTTCAAAGGCAAATAAGCAATGACAGCTAGCAAGCCAAGCTATTCCAGGCTGATGAAGAGCAATGACTCTGAAACTAGTCTCTGGATGCTGGCTTTGCTGAGTGGAGGTGCTTATCTCCCCTTTTTGAAAACTTAAGGACACAAAATGCGTGTGTCACCCAGCCAACTGGAAATTGTGCTTCCTAGCAGTAACATTTTTCCCCTTTCCTAGGACTGCCACATTAAGTTGGCAACAAACCATCACTTTATTGTGCTGCTACTGTATAAATCTCTGAGAGATTTAGAAATGCAATATTACTAATTTTACATACATATATATATATATATATATATATATATATATATATATATGAAAACTTCTTGTACAACCACAGAAGGTACTTAATTTTAAAATAACAACAATAAAATAAAATTGAAAAATGCAAACTGGGTCGTCATTGACATATTGGTAACATGTGGCAGCATGAATGGAATCAATTAATTTCTGAAGCATCTGCAGTGATCATGAAAGAAAAAAGGTAGGTCTTTAAAACTAAACCTATTTAAACATGGAAAGTGCATAAAAATGTTTGATCACAAGGCGTATAAGAACCAAGGCAATAAAAAGAAAACTACACTAATATGTTCATGAAGGTACTGCCTGATGGGATCACTACCAAATCTCAAGACCTCAGTACAAATATCATCCTCACCAGGTGTCTTACCAAGATTCAATTTTCCAAGATTCTTGTAATTAACTCATCTATTGAGGGCATGGAATTTAAGGAGCTAATGACAGGTCTTTGTTGCATAGTGTCAATTACTGTTTCTTCCACAACTGACTCACAGTTTAGGAGTTCAGGAAAATGTTCAATCTGCGACCTGTGATCTCTGTTGATTTAGTAAACAGAATAGAAGTCTCCTTAGAAAGCAAAGGCACTGATGTAGAGCTCTTTGGCCAATAAACTTACTTCAATGAAATGATAAATCTCCTTGCTGTCATTTGCATCAGCAACAGCCTGAACATCTCAAGCAAGATCCTCTCACTAGGTGTTCTGCATCAATTAAGTACGAATTGCATACTGGGTCGATCTAGTCGACTGCCCCCCCCCCCCCTCCCCCAAAATTTCAGACTGTGTGCCTAGAGTAGAATAGAATAGAATATCTATGGTTTGAAAGTGGCGAGTTGGCAAAATCGTTACTGAGCCGAGCTTAGCAGCTTTTCATTCGTCTTTACGTTCAAATGCTGTTGGGGCCGACTTTGACTTTCATCCTTTCGGGGTCGATAAAAGAGGTACTAGTTGAGCATTGAGGTCGATGTAATCGACTTAGTCCTTTCCCTTAGCCGACAAGCCTGCCATCCGAAAATTTCGGGCCTTGTGCAGAAAGAACTACTATGTTACTATATATGAACTACCAAGACGGTGTTTATTGTTTAATCACAAGCTAGTTCTAATTGAGCACACTTAGTGTCAAAAGCTCTCCAGCAACGACCATCCCGTTATTTTAGGGCTACGTAGGACTGACTAAATTTTCAAATGTGTTCTTCCCCCAAGTCAGTTGGATACGATTTGAGGGAGATTGAACTGCTGTTCGTTCTAGCAGATCGAACGGTCACAAGCGAGGCTTGTATTGTTGAGAAGCGTTCATAAATTGGAAAAGAATGGTAAGTTCTGTGTTGTTTGATGGCTCAGCTTCGAAGAAGTTTCATTTGAAGAATGTCAACAAGAAGTCTTCCAGGAAGAGGGCTCCCCACGTTTAATTTGGAGGTTATTTGACTTTTTGGGGTATCCCAATGTTTTATATGTGGATAATTCATTTTTAAATAGATTCCGGTCAGTCATGGTATTAGCTGTCAGGAGCCAAAGAATCGACAGGCATGCAGGCAGACAGACAGATACTTCACTAGCAGTGAGCACTTTCACTTCTGACAGCTAATAGCATGACAGTGTCGATTATTGATACCTGTATTATTGTCAGAGCCAGCTTGGGTCGTGTTACTGTCCAGTCTGGATACCCAACTTTTAAAGAGAAGTGCAGTCAATTGTATCAATAACAATGTACTGGTAATTGTTTTATCGACCCGTGGCGGGGGGCGGGGACTAAAATTTGACGCTCGCCTTATTTGAACTCCTAATAATAAAACATTAAATTAGATACTAGAGCTGCCTACTAATTGATATTTCATTTTCAACTTCGTCTTACGAAATGTAATAAAAAAGGGGGAGGCCGGTTTATGGGATTACTTTAGGTTTCCCGTTCTTAAAGGGTTTAGCTTTATGGCATATCGTCAGATCCCAAAACCTGTTGGCCCATAACCTCTTGAAAATATTTTGGTTAATGTTTACATAATATGGTTTATTTTTAATATTTAGAGAGAGAGAGAGAAAGAGATATCTTGAACGAATGTGAGCTTATGACAGCAGCTCTACTTGTTATGCTCAATATCTCTGTAGTGATGTCATATTGGCGCCAAAAGGCATAGGCGCCATTGCTGAATCCTTAACCACGCATGCGTGGGTTTTCAACATCGAAGCGTTCCCGCTATTAGACTGCCTCTTACCAAGCATGACAGCGACCAAGCAAGACGTCTAAGCAAGCTCTCCCATTTGAGCGTGGTTGAACCAAGTTGTCTCTATAACGACACCAGCTCGAAGAACCGTACATCTACATTTCAGGCTACTCTAAAACCGGACAATTAGAAGCTGTTTTATTTTCCACCGTACAATAAATATTTGTTGTTGTTGATCAGTTTGGAGTTTCTGCGTTCAGTTCTCTTCCAATTTAATGTAGGAAAGTTAGGTGTATATCTAAAGATATATAACCCACTCTCCTAAATCTCATTAGGTACAAACACCGATTTTCTGGACACTGATTTTCCGGAACCTCTTATGTTCTGCACTAATTCACGAGTAGGAACTTCAAATTCCCGCGGCCGCTAGAATAGTTTACTGATACCTTGCGCAGTACAGAATTAATGAACATGTATCATTTATACTAATTTACAAATACCTGTATGCCATTTAATTACGTAAGTAAGCTTAATATTTGTTTAATTTTCAGTGTGACCACTCTGGGTTCGGAAAAATAAGTAAGCCTAATCCGGAATGGATTTGGAACCAAAGTTTCTGGGAAATCAATGTTGTTTCTCTACTAGATAATAAAAGTACACGTACTATAATATTAATTGTTACATTATTTGGCAAACGAAAGATCGCCTATTATTTCAGGTATTGCACAAGAGAAATGGATACTTTCGGTGTAAAAGTGTGACAATTATAAATCGTAAAAACAGATAAGGTCTGCCGTGCGATGATGAGGAAAAGATAGGGGTAGTATTTTGGGGGATAGAAATGACATCACGGGGAGAAAAGTTAGTAAAAATGTCACGTTTCATTTAAGTCCCTTAGATCGTAGGAGTAATTGTCAGTATGTGTCTTGTACACAACGACATCATTAATTAATGACATCACACGTGTAAAAAAATCTTTCATAAAAACAATGAAAGAAAAAGCGAAAACAACTGAAAAATGTGTTGATTTTTTCCGTCTTCTTCTGGATCCAATATTTTCGTTCTCGAGTTTAAATTAACATTTTAATTTTTAAATCACATTAGACTGTCACCTGCCTACTGCCAATCTTAGAGTGTCCCTGTTAGGGACTGCCCTCTCTTTTACTGATTCTGAGTGAAAAATAAATCCAAAAATTTGAATACAAAATTAAAATTTTAAAAAGTCCGGATTTTTATTTTAGGACGGTAGCATACCTACACAAGTGTGCTCCACCAACTTTGTTTCCTCGTAACTTTCAGAAACATCGATATTTTTAATGTTATTGCATGCGAAATCTTAGTAATATAAGGCTATTCTTTTGTAAGTTATCCTGGTGGTTGAAACAATTGGGAATGTGTATCCTATATGATGCTTGGACTCCTGTGTCATCTAAAAGCTTGGGCATTGAACAGTTGTCTAGGTTTAGGGACCCAATGCTGGTCTATGTATACTGTAGCTTACTGTCAATACGTATATACTATAGGACTAAAATGCTGTTAAGACGTTCCTGATGGACGCTAGGGAAACATGTATGTATCACATGTGATATATAGAGCAGCCTACTTTCTATCACACATAACAGTCTAGGTATTACAATGCATAGGCATAGTTATTTCGGTAAATTTTGGGAAGTACCGCCGCACGAGTTTCACTAAGAAAAAAAAATACCTCGGATTTTTTGTCTGGAATTAAGTACCCTCATCTCCTAATGTGCCGCAAACCCCTTATTTTTTTTTCGAAAAAAAAAAAAAAAAGAGTGGGTGGGAAACGGATCCCGCCCCCATTCCGGAATCGTTGAAAAATTTTTTTACGTTGAATGAATTACGGTGATCGTCTAATATGCCACAAAATACTATTTTTGGTGCGGTAATTTCATCACCCCGTCACCTCCAGCATTTTACAGAAAAACGCTTTCGAGATTATGGATTACATGGTTCGTTATTAAATATGTATTTACTAGTTGACCCGATGTGGACCCGTTGAATATATGAGGCCCTCATTAGTACAACTACACATCAGCCTTCTTACAAAGTTTACATAACGGTCATACACCACCATATTTTCCACTGTTCATATATAACTGATACCATACACCATTTCAGTTATATATATATATATACATCCAACCTGGAATTATATCTCGAGTCATTCTGAGGTCTTGCAGTAGCAGTTAAGCTAAACTTTACTGATGAGGTCGAAACATGCTCCTGGAGTTATCCTCATATTTCCAAATATCAGACTTACTTCCCAATGTCCGCTATTTTTTCAGAAAGATTTCAGATTTGCCTCCCTTGTTTTTTGTTAATCCAATTTGTTATTTTGATAATGATTTTTCTTGACATTTCGTAGCTTATTACATCAAATATGTTTGTGCCCACTTTACTATTCAAATGACTGGAAAAGGTAATAAAGTTGGCCACCAGGAGGTAGCGAACAGTAGGGTGAGGGGTTCAAATAGAAGATGAGAGTCTTCAAATATTCAGAGTTGATGAATGAATCAACCTCTCCGGGCAGCTTGCCTGAAGCAAACCAATTTTTTCCTGCCAGACGTTCTGACCAAGTGATGAGGTACGAACATCTGGCTTCCGTTTTAGTCACATTGGTCTTTTGCTAACTAAATATCTCTTTGCACATGCTATGACTACAGATGACAGCAGTAGTTCAGTAACTGAGTTGGTTGATCCTGGCTGTCGACGGTTTTTTTGTCTGTTCATCTGTTCAGCATCTAGTGATATTTGCCATTGATTTCATACGTTCAGTTACCATAGTAGTTCTCATCCACTATGCTGCATCCTGTGATTGCAACGTATCCTGGCTTAGGTAGGTTACATGCTAATTAACCTATAACAGGGATTGTGACAGGTGCTACTACTCAGAGTTAGAATAGAGACCTGGGAACAGTATTGTCTAAGAGGTTATTTAACACTCTTCATAACCCTGGGGCTCTGGAACCAAGACCCTACCATCAGATGCAGTTTAAACTCATACTAAGGACTGATGTATGAATCAATAAAATAATAGTTCATTAATGATTCGTTTAAAGTCATACTGAGGACAGGTGTATGAATTATTGAAATAATTATTAAAAACAGAACCAATAATGAAAATGAACATAAAAAAGAAATAAAATAAATTTTTATTTATTACACACTTTGAAAATGTTAACCCTTTTGCGTTCAAATTACTCTGCCAAATGTGAAGCTTATTTATTCATGTTGTTTTGAATTAATCATGTATTGTCTCATGGCTTTGAGATTTTGATGATGTTATTGTCTATTTTTAGAATGGCATTATAGGGTAGATGTTAGAGCTTAGATCAAGCCAGTTTGACCATAAAACAGGAGGTATATTTTGGCTGGATATGGCCATTTTAAACGCTACAGGGTTACAGCAACTATCTACAGTAAAGCTTGTCTGTCTTTATATTACTGTAATTTGATGGCATAAAAGACACACAGGCATGTTAGATGCACCTCACCCCAGTTTCAACAACACATATCCAGGAAAAAATTTTTTAGTACATTCAGGAACAAAATTAGCTTATGGAAGGTTCAACTTTGCATGTAGGGCCCAAAGTGAGGTATTTTTCTTTTCATTTGTTTTTTATTTTGGAAAATGTGCATCTTATATGCCATCATATATGGTATTTCTGCCACATGATGGTGTTTTACCCAATTTATTGTTGCCTAAACATTCGTTTTTCATTTATTTGGAACTATATTTTTCTTTTTCTTTGCTTTTATTTTAAATATTCTTTGCAGATAATTCAAACTGGGGTGTGGCAAGTCTCGATCAAGACCAGTTAGTCCTAACGGTGCAGGTAGAAATAATAGCTGCATGGACAAGTCAGTTGACAAACAGCAAGCTGCAAAGAACATGATTCCTCAGTTTCCTGCTGCCAATTCCCAGCAGCGTTCTTCATCATCTTCGACGTCTTCGGGTGGACGCAACAAAGTTGCTCTGAAGGAATGCCGATCTTTAATGGACTGGATACGCTTATCACGAAGTGGTGAAGACCTTACTGGAATCGGGGGAAAGGTAATTGATGTCACCCCAGAAGAACTGCGGAAACACAATACTGAGAATGATGCATGGATGGCTATAAGAGGTAAATATTTTTCCTTTAGTTTACCATTAATAAATTCCTTTGAAATACTCAACAAAGCTATATAAGTCATGTGTGTTTTCGCCCGTGATTTGATAAGCAGTGCCAAGTTTTACAATTCTGTAAATAATAATAATAATAATAATAATATTTTATAAGCTTAAAGCTTATAAGCAATCATTGGTTTTCTTTAATCAAGACATGTTGATTGCTAATGAGTTTTAAGCTCATAAAAAATTATCATATAAATCTGTTGTAACGTAATTTGTTATGTACAATAAATAAGATAACCAGACAACAGTAAAAACAACGCAATGGACTAACAAATCTCTTTACAAACCAACAAACAATATTCCTTGTGAATTGACCAACCGACACCTTCTGACTTCACTGCAAACTAACATGAACTTTACTTGATTCCAAACTCTGAATCTCACTTGGATTGTTACCATTTATACTTTACTCGGACCAGTCTATCTCTCACAAGGGGGCATCGTGACTCTCATCACAGCAAAATCATACTTGATAAATATTGGGTTCAAATTTTGGCACAGGGCTGGCAATTTCCCGAGAGTGGGGTTGTCAGTTCTATTGACCCCCAGTGCTCAACTGGTACTTATTTTGTTGACCCCACCCAAAAAGAATAAAAGGCAGAGTCAGCATCAGTGGAATTTGAACTCAGAATGTAAAGATGGACAAAATGTGAGTAAGCATTTTGCCCGGCATGCTAACAATTCTGCCAGCTCACTGCCTTGTTCATATAATTAATATTGGTCTCAAAATTTTGCACAAGGCCAGCAATTTCGTGGGTGGGGGAGGGGATAATTTGACTATATTGATCCCAGTGCTCAACTGGTACTTATTTTATCAACCCCGAAAGGATGAAAGGTAAAATGATGATGATGATGATGCAACTCCATACCCCTTATATTGTGTTCGTATGTAACATTACATACAAGATGAAGGAAACTGGACTTCACTGTGTAAATGGTTTGGCTCATTGTTTGTTTTTTATTTTGATGTTCGCCATTTTATGTACATAATACAAAAGATCACTGACATTTATGAATAGTTTATGATTTCTTTCAGGTAGAGTATATAATGTCACACCATATATGGAGTATCATCCTGGAGGTATTGCTGAGTTAATGCGTGGTGTCGGTAAAGATGGAACCCAGCTGTTTGATGAGGTAAAAACATTTAATTTCTTTTGTCGCTTTAAAAGATTCAAGCATTTTTGCTTCAACTCTTTAACCCTTTAGCATTTAAACTGGCCATATCCGGCCAAAATATTCTACCTGTTTTGTCTTCAAGCTGGCATTTTTCTCCACTAAGTTCTTTAAAAAAATGAACATTAATTCATTTTGTAGTATCTGAGAAAAGTGAATGTTCTTCGTTTCATCTGTGATTCTATTTATTTAGATCCATCGTTGGGTTAATGTCAATTCTATGCTTGAGAAGTGTTACATTGGACAGTTGAAGAGTGAACAGATCTTTGAAAGTAAGTGTTGTTTTATGCATTTCTTTTAATACATAATTTTAGGTGGGTAGGGAGTAGAATAAAGTACCAGGCAAATACTGAATTTCAATATTTCTTATTTGAAACCATTATTGTTATTATTATTATTATTATTATTGAGTGAGAGAGCAGTGCATGCCATCAAAGTGACACTGGGGTAGAATATATGAAGCCCAGTATACCCATCATGACTACCCATTTGATAAGGGTACACCAGGCACATGCATCACAACCCTGTATATGCAACATGGTGATCTCATAGCAAGATAAACAGTGCTCGACCTTGCAGGTGGGCCTAATTAGAATTTTCTTCAGGTTGAGTTGCTCATCTCGCTCAAAAGGTCCCTGAATAAGGGACTTTTTAAAGATGTTGAACAAAGATGTTTAAAGATGTTGAGCAAAGATGTTTAAAGATGTTGAGCAATGTTTAAAGATGTTGAACAAAACACAGATGTTTTCAAAGGTAAATAATCCAAACCCCCAAAGAATTCCTCTCAATACATGGCTATGATGCTCCCCCACTACTTCTGCTCGTGATCAGAGATGCACATATCGTCAGCCACGAAGGGACATGCTCAACTGGTTAAGGTCAAACAACTGACAAGCAAATCTGTGGTATTGAGCAGAATATTTGCTGTAGTCCATCTTTTTATACCAAGACAAAACAATGTACATGATAACACTTCCATTCAGTTAAGGTCAGAAGCCATGAGAGCCACTGCCTGGTACTGCATCAGGGCATTTATTCTTATTTTTGTTACTATTATTATTATTGAGGTTAAGGTGGCGAGCTGGCAGAATTGTCAGCTCGTTAAGCAAAATGCTTAGCGGTATTTCACCTGCTTTTACATTCTGAGTTTAAATTCCGCCGAGGTCGACTTTGCCCCAGTGTGTTTTGGCTTGGTTTCTATGGCTGGATGCCCTTCCTAATGTCAACCACTCTACAGAATATACTGGGTGTCTTTTCTGTACCATCAACATGGATGCCAGGCAGTTCTTACGATTATAATGAATAAACATGTCACACAAATTATAATATGTTTCTCTTATTTCCATTTTTCAGAGAAAAATTTCAGTTCAAGACTAAACTTTCCCACTCCTGTGTTACCTCCAGGTAAAAAAATTATAAATTTTGGTATCAGATTTTTAAAAGTATTTTTAAGAAGGTCTTTCTGTTTTTTTAAAAAAATTTTTTTATTGAGGACAAAGGTAGCAAGCTGGCAGAATCATTAGCTCATTGGGCAATATGCTTAGCAGCATTTCATCTGCCTTTATGTTCTGAGTTTGAACACCGCCAAGGTTGACTTAGCCTTTCATCCTTTCGGGGGTCGTTAAAATAAACACCAGTTGAGCACTGGGGTCGATGTAATCGACTTACTTCCTCCCCAAACTTGCTGGCCTTGTGTCAAAATTTGAAATCATTATTTTTTTTTTCTTTTAATTGTTTTAGTCGTCTGACTGGGGCCATGCTGGAGCACTGCCTTTTAGTCAAAGAAATCGACTGCTGGACTTATTCTTTGTAAGTCTGGTACTTATTCTATCAGTCTCTTCTGGTGAGCTGGTAGGTTACGGAGACGTAAACACACCAACATCAGTTGTCAAGCGATGGTGAGGGCAGTGACAAACACAAACATACACACACACACATAAATATATACATATATATATATATATATATATATATATATATATATATATATATGACAGGCTTCTTTCAGTTTCCATCTACCAAATCCACTCACAAGGTTTTGGTTGGCTTGAAGCTATAGTAGAAGACACTTGCCCAAGGTACCACACGGTGGGACTGAACCTAGAACCACATGGTTGGGAACCAAGCTTTTTACCACACAGCCACTCATGCGTCTGTAACAATTGTTCATTTGACTTGGTAAGATGAAAAATTATTTGATTTATGAATGTAACAGTTTCATCTTTATACTGGTACATTACTAATTATTTTCTACTCACTACTATTATAATTAATTATTATAATATGTTTTTTTATTATCAGTTTTTAAAGAACCGCCTGCCACTAGCAAACAACCAAGGTAAGTCCAATAGATCTTTGATTCCAATAGTTATAGAGTTAAACCCTTAATATTATAGCTGAATAAAGGCAGTGAGCAGCCAGAATCCTTACTGCACCAGACAAAATACTTAACAGTCACTGAGATCAGTTTTGTCTTTCATCCTTTTGGGGCTCATTAAAATAAGTACCAGTTGAGCATTGGGGTCGATGAAATTCACTCACACTTCCCCTCAAAATTGTTTGCCTTATGCCAAAATTAGAAAAATATTGTATTTGAATATTACAGAAAATTAAAGTACAGATTGTGATTAGTTACAAATATACAGTGGAGCCTGGTGCAATCCTCTGGTTTACCAGCTCCTGTCAAACCATCCAATCCATGCCAGCTTGGAAGATGGATGTTAAATGATGATGATAACCGTGGGAAAACTAGCATTAATTTCTCTTAGTCCTTTGTTTTAAATTCAAGCCATTTATTTCTATATGCAGTTGTAATCATCATCGTCGAATAATGTCCGCTTTCCATGCTAGCATGGGTTGGACGATTTGACTGAGGACTGGTGAACCAGAAGGCTACACCAGGCTCCAATCTGATTTGGCAGAGTTTCTACAGCTGGATGCCCTTCCTAATGCCAACCACTCCAAGAATGTAGTGGGTGCTTTTACGTGCCACCGGCACGAAGGCCAGTCAGGCGGTACTGGCAACGGCCACGCTCAAAATGGTGTATTTTACGTGCCACCTGCACAGGAGCCAGTCCAGCAGCACTGGCAACGATCTCGCTCGAATGTCTTTACATGTGCCAGGAAGGCGACGGTGCCATCACGATTAATATTTCTATAATATATGTATCAAAGTCTGCTGCACAGTGGCACCCATTTGATGTTCAGTTAATAGACATCATCAGCTATTCTCTGTACAATACAAATTTGTACGGATTTTATACAGGTTCATGTATTTCCCAGCATACAAGTTGATGTAGTATGTAGTCTAAACATTCAAACATAATCACCATCTTTCCAAATTCAACTGCATTTCACATGGAACTCTTGTGCCTATGAAGTCATCGTGGTGTATAAGTCGACCTGCTTCTTTTGGCTGTAAATTTTGGTCTGAAGAATTTGACTTGTACGTCAGAAAATATGGTAATTCACTGATTATCTCAGAGATTATCTGGAAAGATGATTGGGGAGTTTTGTTTTTGTTAATGTTCTCTTAATAATCCCCTTTGTGGACTGATTTCTACTGATTTTAGTTGATAAAATAGTTGTGGTATTCTTTTTAGTTTGTTTCTTTCAATTATATTAATGTTACTGAATCTATTTAATTTATTGATTACAATATTGTAAATCTATTTTCAGTTCTGATTGGTTCCAGAGTGAAACCTCAGTTACAGTAGTTCTCTATACACATTGCACTTCTATGAAATCAGAATATGTTATTGTTGATCGTAATGATAATGACTTACATCTTTATACATTTATTAAACCAAAAATGTTTAAAATGCACATCAGTAAGTACAATTTTAACCAATCTCATAGAAAATGAAAACTTTAGACTATTGAATTTAGTTTTGAAAATTTTATTTCATAAGACAGTCATAAGTGATAATTCCTGTTTGGGGTTATAAATTTTGAGAAAGCATGCATACATGTAGTATATATGGGAGGGTGAGTAGCAGAGAGGTGGAAACAAAGGAATGTGTAAGGAAATTGTAGAGTGCAAGGAAGGAGCAAACCAAGACAAACTATGACCCTCGCAAGTGTGAGCAGATAGAAGATCAACTTATGTGAAGGCAGGAACTAATTATTTTCTAACACTTTCATTCTTTCTTGATAATTGGTTATTAGCATACTGTTGGTTAAAACAAAATTGTCTACCCCATCTGCTGAAGAAAAACAGGAAAAACAAAACATTCCATGAATGTCTTCTAAACTAACTTCATATGTTTAATTTTATTAATTTTTACCTTGGGTTATGTCATGCTGGTAATTTCAAATAAGGATGAAACGGTACTATACGTGGTTGCATATGATGAGAAAATTTAAGATCTTTGTAATGAGGAGAGGAAAAAAGTTAAATGTATATATTCTTTGCATCTTCTTTGTTACTCTTAGATTTAAAATTCTAACTTATAATAATTTAGTAGGGATTATCTCCATTACAACAACTACTGCCAGGGCACATCATGTGTTCAAATAAAATCATTTTTTGAAATCACCAAAAAGAAATTATTATTTTTAGAGAGAGAAAGTGATGTGCAAGAAGAATGAATGATTTTCTATACTGATAGCATGTGTGTACATCATTGATTTTAGTTAACTAAATATTATCACTTCAAAAGCTAATATTTTAAACATTAAGGATGAAACCTTCTCTCTCTGCATATATAAGCATTGTTTCACACTCTGAAATTTCAAAGAAGATCCCCCCCCCCCCCCACCCACCTTTACCAGGTTTTCTTCTCTGAACATGGACATTAACTGTATGCATAAAAGACACATACCCTCATGCCGGTCTCCCTCAGCGCATAGATATACAAGCATCATACATGTCCAGGACATTACATGATATCCACAAACTTATCATGCAACAAACTCATAATTTTTTATTCCCATAAACTAGACTTGATGTCAAAATATGTGTGAGATGCATGAAACTCCAAACACAAACAAAATCCATAATGATGGTCGAGGCAACATTTAGTGAGTATTTATTAATCTTTGCTTTATTTATATTTTAGATTTAACAGAAGAAATTACATCTACTTACAAAGGTTTGTGAATTTTTAATTTATAGTTTTATTTTTTTTGTCCCTGTTAAAATGATTAGAGGGGACACAAGGCCAATAAAATTTAATTGGAGTAGTTTGGGGGGAATTCATTATAAAATGTTATTGTTGGTACAGGTGTGGCTGTGCAGTAAGAAGTTTACTTCCCAAGCTCATGGTTCCAGGTTCAGTCCTTCTGTGCAGCACCTTGGGCAAATGTCTTCTGCTCAGGCCTCAGGGACTTATGTAAACAGGAGTAGACATTGTAAGCTTTGTTTGGCAGAGAAGACATGTATCCTAAAAAACTCACTTGACTTGGGAACCTTTTTAAACTCAAGGGAAGAAGTGTTTAGCCAATGCCCACAATCTTGGAACCACCCAGATGTTGAATAAAACAACTACATCTCCTTCCTAGAACACCACCACAGATGGAGCTGGAATTTTAGATAAATCAACAATAGCAGCATCTTAGAACACCACAAATCCTCATGGAGTATCTAAATGGAAAATGGGTTTGTCGTTTCAGTGACAGTGATGCAGTCAGGAGCTGTTCAAATTGTTCTTAAGAAAGAAAATCCTTTAATTCATTGGCCTTCATTAGGAGAAATCCTTGAACAAAATTTCACAAAGACTCACCCAGGTCAGTTTGTTTTACATTGTTTTGTTTCAATTTATTATTATTTTTAATTCATCATCATCATATGTCCATTTTCTATGCTGGCATGAGTTAGACGGTTTGACAAGAGTTGGCCAGCTGAAGAGCTGCCCAGGCTCTATGCCTGTTTTGGCATGATACTGTGGCTGGATGCCCTTCCTAATGCCAACTACTTTACAGAGTGTACTGGGTGCTTTTACTCAGCACCGGCATGGGTGCATTTACACGACACTGGCATCCATGAGCCCAAACTTTCTTGTCATTTAATGTTTGGCTTTCCATGCTTATATATGTATGTGTGTGTTACTGTTTCCTTGCCTTGACTTCATGTGATAACTGTAAATGAATGTTCCTGTCATGTCCTTTGTTTCCAATCTTCAATGAAAAACATGTCGGGTCATGGAGAAATATTACCTTGCTTGGAAATAGGTGAGGATTTACGACAAGAAGTGCATCTAACTGTAAAAAGAAAATCCACCTCAGCAAATTCTGTCTGACCCATGCAAGCACGGAAAAGTGGATGTTAAAATGATGAGGATGATTAAATATTCGTATTATTTATCTTAACAATAATTAAAAATAAGATTCTTTAAATTAATTTATAAAAGTGTGGCTGTGTGGTAAGAAGCTTGCTTTCCAGCCACATGGTTCTGGGTTCAGTCCCACTGCATGGCATCTTTGGCAATTGTCTTCTATGATACCCTCATATCGACTAAAGCCTTGTGAGTGGATTTGGTAGACCAAAACTGAAAGAAGTCTATCGTAGATATATATTTGTGTGTGTGCACATGTGTGTCTGTCCCAACTGGTGTTGGTGTGTTTATGTTCCCATAACTTAGCAGTGCAGCAAAAGAGAACGATAGAATAAGTACCAGGCTTCAAAAAAAAGTACTGGGATCGATTCGTTCAATTCAAAAGTCTTCAAGGTGACGCCCCAACATGGCCACAGACTAATGGGTGAAACAAGAAGTAAAAGATAAGAGATAAGATATTTAAAATGTAAAAATTTAAAAAATGTATTTTTTTTTTTCCCTAAAATAATTTTTATATGTGTTTCAGAAACTCTTTCAAGAGATTGTATCATAGACACAGTGAAGCAATTAACACATGACACTAAATTATTCCGAATATCATTACCAGAAGGTTGTTTAATGACTGTACCAATTGGATTTCATTTACGCGTTTATCACACAATTTCAGGTAAGTCAGCTTTTTGACGTTAATGATAGGCTTGAATTAATGACTGCAGCAATACAAGTCAGCTTCTTCTGTCCCTGTATCTTTCTTTTGTATTGCTCTGTATTATACCCAACTTTTGTTGAGGTGGTGGTGGTGTCTTATGGGTACTTGGTGACCTCACTCATGCTGGTGCCACATAAAAACCACCCAGTACATTCTGTGAAGGGCATCCAGCTGTAGAAAACATGCTAAAGCTGACATTGGAACTTGGTGCAACTGTCTGACCCTTTCGTTTTATATTTATATTGAACCGTCCAATCCATGCCAGTGTGGAAAACGAAATGTTAACGATGGTGATGGTGATGGAACATCTCAAAAAAAGCCATTATATGATGATGATCATCATCATCATTTAACATCCGTTTTCTATGCTGGCATGTGTTGGATGGTTTGACAAGGCGCTGGCAAACCAGAGAGCTGCACCAGGCTCCATGTCTGTTTTGACATGGTTTCTATGGCTGGATGCCCTTCCTAATGTGTGTTTTTACACAGCACTGGCACAGGTATGTTTACATGGCGCCAGCATGGGTGCTTTTTATGTGGCACCAGAATTCGCAAGCAGATGATTCATTGGCAGAAGAAATGACAAAAATGCATGCTTGTCATAATTTTCAGGGAAGTGCAAACGTATACACAGACACATATATGTGCATACACACACACACATACTCACATAAATTTACATCAAAAAGATCAAAGGTCTTTCCCAAGCCATAGGCCCTAAGGCTGGTTTCCAAGACTCTGGAGTATACGTATCCTTGCCTCCTTGGGCAGGATGTTGGTCCATTGCAGAGTTACTCACTTTTGCCACCTGAGTAGACTGGAACAATGTGAAATGAAGTGTTTTGCTCAAGAACACAAAGTATCACCCCCAGTCCAGGAATCGAAACCGCAATCTTACAGTCATGAATGCAACACCCTAACCACTAAGCCATGCACTTTCACATATATGTACAAACACTTACACATACACAGAAATATATATCTGACTGGCTCCTGGGCCAGTGATACGTAAAAAGCACCATTCAAGCATGGTCGTTCCCAGTGTCCCCTGACTGGCTCCTGTGCCAGTGGCACATAAAAGCATCCACTACATCTTCGGAGTTGTTGGCTTTAGGAAGGGCATCCAGCTGTAGAAACCTTACCAAATCAGATTGGAGCCTGGTGCAGCCTCCTGGCTTGCCAGTCCTCAGTCAAACCGTCCAACCCATGCCAGCATGGAAAGCAGACGTTAAACGATGATGATGATGATATTTGAAAGTCTATGAGAATTACTTAATACAGTTTTGAAGTGTAAAGGTGATTTTTTTTTTGTTTTTTTTTAAAAACAATCTTATGAAATCTTTTATCAGTATGTTACGTTTTTCAGAAGAATTTTTTACTAGTGTGTGACCACTTTCAATTAACCATTACAAACACACATGCTATGCACCTATATATACAGGTAGACGTAGGTATGCACATACCTGTACGTATATATGCATATACTCATTTATTATTTGTTATATATTTACATATACACACGCTAATACACGACTTATAATACCCAATCCTGTTCATACAACGACTGTGGCAAACTAGTCGGCATACAGCACTTACTCGGTATTACCTGTATCCTCCTGGGTTTGGTTAAATCCAATACCCTCCTCAACCTTATATATATATATATTCACATAAATGTAAAAGGCTTCTTTTTGTTTTGGTTGTAATATTAAATGTCTTTGTTTTGTAAATTATCTTGAATATGAAACAAAATTCTTCATTATTTTTTTTTATCTTGTCCATCAGATACGGAACTATATCGACAATACACGTTAGTGCTACCATCAATGCAAGCTGAGGATCAGGATATGGCTTCAGACCAAGGCCATTTTCTATATCTCATGATAAAGATATACGAGCAGGGAGCATTAACGTCCTGGATCAATACACTAAAAAGTGGTCAGTTGGTTTTTGAGTTTCAAAACAAAAGTTCTTACACATTTACGCAAGATTCAAGCAAGCAACAAAGAAACCATTCTTTTTCATTTGAATATAAGTTACATATATTAACAGGCATCATTCTTTCCCCCCTCTCTCTCTCTTTCTCCCCCCCCCCCTCTCCTACACACACACACACATGCGCATCTTTAGATGATTTCTTAAACTCTTTTATTTTCTTAACATTGTTATAGGCGCAGGCATGGCTGTGTGGTAAGAAGCATGCCTCCCAACCACAGGGTTTCAGTCCCACTGCGTGGCACTTTGGGCAAGTGTCTCCTTCTATAGCCTTGAGCCGAGCAAAGCCCTGTGAGTGGATTTGGTAGATAGAAACTGAAATCTCCACCAACAACAACAACACTACTACCATCACTGCTGCTGCTACTACTACTACTACAGCTACCACTACTACTAAAACTGCCACCACCACTACTACATCATCATCAAGGGTGGCATCATCATAACCACAACCTGTAACATTTTTGCAAAATTTTTCTAGAATAAATTAATAGCAAATTTGGATTCAGCATCAAAAATTACATCTATATGATACATTAAAAAAATATTTTAAAGTTAATTGTAAACAGTGACAAAAACCAGAAAGATCCTTGGAGTTTTGTTCAGTGTAAGGGAGTTTGTCAAGTAAATAAGACTTGAAATTTTTTTGCATTTTTGATTCCCTATATTCTTTATTTTCTAGGTAGCTCCATTAAATTAAGTTTGTTTGAAGGAAACTTTGATGAAACAAGACTTGAGAAATGCAGCCATTTAATCCTGTTTGCTGCAGGAACTGGTATAACACCAATGATCAGGCTTATCTATTATGCCTTAAATGACCCAAAGAAAAATATCAGGTAAAATCCATCTTCCAAGTTTAATGTTCAACTGAATCGTTTATTGATATTTAAAATTCATTGGTATAGCTGTAAGGTAAGAAGTTTGCTTCTTGAGTACAAAGCTTTTAGTTCAATCCCACTGCATGACACCTCGGGCACATGTCTTCTTCTATAGTGCCGGGTCTTCTTCTGTAGCCTTGTCAATGAATTTGCAAGATGGAAACAGTGTCAAAACTTGTTCATCATCACCATCATCATCATGTCCCTTTTTCCATACTGGCATGAGTTGGATGGCTCAGCACGACTTGACAAGCTAGAGAGCTGTGTTGAGCTTTAATGTCTACTTTGGCATAGCTTCTACTGCTGGATGCCTTTCCTAACACCAATCACTTCACAGAGTGTAATGGATATTGTTTTTTTTTGTGTTACCAGCACTGGTGAAATCTCTAAGTACCTGCAAATAAGGAAAAGCGATAGAAAACTCCAGCTAAGTCACAAGTATTTACTCACAATCAACTTTTATTTCTTGTCTTACAAATTTTCAGTGTGGCCACCACCTGCAGCATGGGCAACATCAAGGCAATAAGAGAATTCCTCCCAGATGCATATCAGCATATAACAAGCCACTGTGTTCTTCTTTGGCTGTCTAGTTGAATGCTTTATCGAAGTTTTTCCATTTCCCTTCTATGTCAATATCTTCTGGAATTGCCTCAAGCATTCTTTAGTTTCATAATGAACTTGCTTTTGATATGTTGATATGCATCTGGAAAGAATTCTCTTATCACACTGATGTTGCTCATGCTGCAGGTGGTGGCCACATTGAACACTTGTAAGACAGGAAATAAAAGTTGATTGTGAGTAAATACTTGTGACTTATCTGGAGGTTTCTATTTCTTTTCCTTATTAAAATATTGCATAATGAAATCAGTTCATTCTTTTTGAATAACATCGTATACCATTTTTGGTTTTTATGCTATTTTCATTTCCATTTTATCTTTGTAGATGTGTTAACTTAATTTTCTTTAATAAAACACAAGAAGATATTATATGGCGAGAAGAGTTCAATAAACTATCAAATCAAGATGAAAGGTAATTCAATATTTTTCATAAATATCAATTTATTCATTTAGTGTAACTCATCAATTTTTCTGTATTAGCTTTAATACAATTTTGTTTATCAGTTTATTTGAAGTTTCACCATTTCTCATTAACTTAGCAAAGACAGTGATAGTTTCTTCATACCTGAAGAACATGCGGAAGAGTGGTACCAACCTCAAGTGTTTTTGTAAACTGATCCTTGACACTGCAACATTTTCTGCCTGCACTTTGTAATTTTAAAGTGAGAGTTAATCCATGTAATCTGGTCCGACTCTTTACCCTTGGAGGTCTGACCACAGTGTTTCAGTGGGCTAAGATGGTTGCAGTGACCAACAAGCTGTAGGTTTTACATTGGAGTGGCCTTCCCCTAAATTAATTGTTTTACAGAACTAATTGTGCTGCTCAAGATTATACAAATTACCATATGAATTGGGTGCAGTCATTGTTGTTGGTGTAGAGGAGGTACATGGCTACTCACATTTAGGGGAAGGTGAGAATTGAAACAGTAGTAACTACAAAAAGGTAAATAGTGGTGGAGAGGTACCCACTTTCAGAACTTCACAGTCACAAACAACCCAACAACTCATTTCTATTCAATTTCAATTAACTGCTGATTTTCATTACCACTAAGATATATATATATATATATATATATATATATATATATATATACATAAAATCCTTGTCTGAATTTGTACTGGTTCATATTTTAATCATGTTGCATTTATTGGGTCTTTTTTTTTCTTCAGATTTCAGGTAAAATATGTATTATCACAGCCTGATAGTCAATGGTCTAGTCCTGTTGGTCATTTAAATGAAGAGTTGGCTAATCAGCATATACCTCCATTTACTTCACTTGTTGATCAGAATATGTTAATCTGCGCCTGTGGTCCTTCACCATTCACTGCAAATACTATGAGGTAAATACCTTTGTTGAAATCACCTTCTTAATCATCATCAGTATTCTCAATCAAGTTTCTAGTAATATATGGCTTAGGTCAGGCATGGGAAACCATTTTTGAAAAGTGAGCTACATGAAACATGGCTCATCATCATGGAGGTCACATGATTAAAAAGAAAAATGAAATTTGAGGTTGATTTTCCATTGCTGTGCCATTCAGAAAGTTCCATGGGCTGCAGTTTGCCCCTGACTGGGTTAGATTAATTGTTAATGGATAAGCAGAAGTTCAAAGTTTGTAATTGATACAATTATTTCCACCTAGGACCTCTCACACCTAAATGAACCCAGTGGTTCCCAACCATTTTTTTACCTATTTTACTCAGATGGATCCCAATTGCCATTTGATGTTTAAAAAAAGTCCTATTATATTTTTAGAGTTAAATATTAGAAATTGTATAAAGAATTGTTAAGATTCTATGTATTGTGTGTTGTAGGAATATAACCAACTTATTGCTCACAAACTTTAACACCAAAATCTCATACAAACCCTGTTTGAGAACCACTACCCTTCACCAACCCATGTAGAGCATTTATTTATTACAGTTCCTTTAACGAGTCTCAACCACATTGATTAAATCTAGTTAATTTTGTCATATTTTAACTCTTATCATCCCAGGCATTTTTCTAATAAAAGTTTTTATTTGTATATTTCCAGATTAGCGAGATTACAAGGATACGGTGACCAACATATACATCCATTTTTAGGATAATCCAGCATTTTTCATCTTGAACAAACAGACACTCTCACTCCGTGTAATTGTTGTTTTTCCTCATTTAACCCCAGTATGGCGTCCATAATTGTTG
This sequence comes from Octopus bimaculoides, assembly GCF_046866305.1. Classification (NCBI taxonomy): domain Eukaryota; kingdom Metazoa; phylum Mollusca; class Cephalopoda; order Octopoda; family Octopodidae; genus Octopus; species Octopus bimaculoides. The sequence continues at coordinate 47,842,553 of NC_142946.1, forward strand.
TAACATGCGTACAGTCGCTCATAAAATACAGAACAATTACTCCATGTTGACATCAAAATGATGTTCCGAAGACAAAAGAAGGGAGAAGAGAAAAAACACCATTCCAGTGCCAACAATTGTTTTATGAGCATAGATTTCATAGGGCTGTAGTCTTTACCAGGGGATGAAGTGGGGTTAGAGGTATTGTAGGCATTGAATTTGCTGCCTGTTACTAAGATAAATCATATTTTCAGGTTTAATTATATATTTACTAACATCTTAATTGAAAGGCCATTCATAACAGCTTGGTACAAAGTGAGCGAATGCATGCAGTTGCTTCACCTGCTAGAAATAGCAGTAAAATCTCACTGAAATCACACCCTACTACCCTAATCGAAGAAAGGACACAGTGAATGATGTAATTCCAGTTACATTACAAATAAAAAAATGGCAGATGGTGTTGGACTGTCTTTCACCATTGGGTTGTTTAGTCATGTTTGACATATGAGAACAGCATGCAGCAGTTAAAATGATATTCCTTCTGTAAATTTGCTGTGATTAATCTCATTGTTATAGTGTGTGTGTGTGTGTGAGAGAGAGAGAGAGAGAGAGAGAGAGAGAGAGAGAGAACATCGGACTGTTAATAAATATTATAAACAGAATTAATGATGTAATATTTTGATTCCAAAATTAAATCCTCAGTTATTTAAGTCTTTCTTTCATATTTGGGTTGGCTAATTATTTTTTTTACATCAAGGCACACAGTGCACATGACTGTGCACTGAGAAGTATGCTTTTCAGCCACATGGTTCTGAGTTCAGTCCCACTGTGTGGCACCTTGGACAAGTGTTTTCCTCTATAGCTCTATTCTGACCAAGCATTGTGAGTGAATTTGGTAGATTGAAGCTGAAAGAAGCAGGCGGGGCTGCACGGTAAGATAGGTGCTGGCATGCCTGTGTGGTAAGAAGTTTGCTTCCCAACCACATTGTTCTAGGTTCAGTCCCACTGCATGGTACCTTGGGCAAGTGCCTTCTACTATAGCCTCAGGCCAACCAAAGCCTTGTGAGTGAATTTGGTAGAAGAAACTGAAAGAAGCCTGTTGAAATGACTTTCTCAGCTTATCAAACTTTAATGTAGGAAAAATTTACAATCTTCTATGTTAATAAACCATTATTGTTCCTGAAGGGTTTTTTTATACCTTCTATGGACAGCTCGAAGCTTACTAACTTCCTACACCTTGATGCTTGGATCTTACCTGTACACACACACACACACACACACACACATATATTGTATGCGTATCCATGAGCATGCATGTGTGTGTATGTGTGTGCAGTTTCATGTACATTTGTCGTAACAAACAAAAGAAAATATATGCAACACATAATGTATTAATGTTCAATGTATTTGGCTGAAAATCACCTGAATCATTGCTCTGAGAGATTCAGCAAATGGTTCAAATATTTGTATTTGTGCAGAGATATGTATTCAGATAATATATAAATATATATATATGTAAATCATAATGAAGATAATGATGATGATGATGATGATAATGATTATATATCTACATATATATATATATATATGTAGGTTGCCCCTGGGAGCTCCTCTATGCTGATGACTTTGCCCTAATTACGGAGTCACTATCAGAACTAGAGGAGAAGTTTCAGGTGTGGAAGCAAGGTCTAGAATTGAAGGGCCTTAGAGTCAACCTAGCTAAAACCAAAATCCTAATAAGTAGGAAGGTAGATAAAACACAAACCCCTTCAGGTAGATGGCCCTGCTCAGTATGTAGAAAAGGAGTAGGTAGTAACTCTATAAGATGTACCCGGTGCAAGCTATGGACACATAAGAGGTGCAGCAACATCAAAGGCAGGTTAACTAGCAAGTTAGTTTTTGTTTGTGGCAGATGTTCAGGTGCAATAAAGACTGTAAACAAACAGGAGACAACTTCTATCTCATTCCAGGATGAAAAACTAGAGGTAGTCGATAGCTTCCGCTATCTGGGCGACCAAGTTAGTAGTGGGGGTGGGTGCGCTGAAAGTGTAGCTGCTAGAATAAGAATAGCCTGGGCAAAGTTTAGAAAGCTCTTACCCCTGCTGGCGACAAAGGGACTCTCACTCAGAGTAAAAGGCAGACTGTATGACGCATGCGTACGAACAGCCATGCTACATGGCAGTGAAACATGGGCTGTAACTGCTGAGGACATACGTAAGCTCGCAAGGAATGAAGCCAGTATGCTCCGTTGGATGTGTAATGTCAATGTGAATACCCGTCAGAGTGTAAGTATCTTGAGAGAAAAGCTGAACATTAGAAGCATCAGTTGTGGTGTGCAAGAGAGACGATTGCGCTGGTATGGGCATGTGGTGAGAATGGACGAGGATAGCTGCGTGAAAAAGTGCCACACCCTAACAGTTGAGGGAACCCGTGGAAGAGGTAGGCCCAGGAAGACCTGGGCTGAGGTGGTGAGGCAAGACCTTCGTACATTGGGCCTCATCGAGGCGATGACTACTGACCGAGACCTTTGGAAATGTGCTGTGCGTGAGAAGACCCGGCAAGCCAAGTAAGATCTTTGCCAGTGCCCCTGGACTGGCTCTTGTGCGGGTGGCACATGAGATGCACCATTTTGAGCGTGGCCGTTGCCAGTACCGCCTGACTGGCTCCCGTAGGATTTTCGAGCGAGATCGTTGCCAGTGCCCCTGGACTGGCTTGTGCGGGTGGCACATAAAAGACACCATTTCGAGCGTGGCCGTTTTCGTGCGGGTGACACGTAAAAGCACCCACTACACTCTCTGAGTGGTTGGCATTAGGAAGGGCATCCAGCTGTAGAAACTCTGCCAAATTAGATTGGAGCCTGGTGTTGCCATCCGGTTTCACCAGTCCTCAGTCAAATCGTCCAACCCATGCTAGCATGGAAAACGGACGTTAAACGATGATGATGTATGTATTTATATGTATGTATGTATATGTATGTATATATATATATATATATAAATTGTAAATCCAAAAAATAACAACAAAACTACAAAGGATTCCGCGGTACACGTGTTTCAAGCTCTACATGTGTATAATATAATATAATATAATATAACATAATATAATATGTATATAATCTACAATGTAAAGCTATCCTCAGCCGCAAAATTATTTCTCTCCCAGGAAATTATACCACCTCGGCGTTGAAGTAGGAAGAAAGGTGTGATGTAAGAGGTGAAGATCCTTTCGGTATTCTGTATAGTACTATACCTCGTATCATTCTCCACCCAGACATAATCTCTCTGGTCCTCCGAAAACCTTCCATACCTTGCCACGATTCAGTGTGTAGTGTTAAGTTGGTGGTTAAGAACAATACAATACAATAAAAAGACATACACAGATATTCATGTAAAAAGTAAGAATAAACTTCTTAAAATAAAAATAAAACTTAAAATAAAATAAAATAAAATAAAAAAATAAAAAATAAAGGGAGTCATATCGGTGGGGCGGGTAATCTAGGAAGTAATAAGAGAAAGTCTGGATAGTCAAGTAAGCTACATCTAAGCTATTTAGATAGGTTGGTGAAGGGTGGTGAGGAACAATCTAAATGTAGAAGAAGAAGATAAAGTGATAAATAGAATAGATACAGAGATCTTAAAGGTCGTAAGGGAAAGATATGTATGAGCTGTGTCTGTCTATATCAGTGGTGGGTCGTAAATAAGAAGTGTCATGCCAGAATAGACTTGGAACATGAAACATGAAACATGATATTCTTGTGGTGAGTGGTCAGTGGTCAACCTAAGCGAATTACAAAAGTGTACTAACCTATCTACATATCCTTATCTAGATGAAGAAGGGTGAAGGAAGTGGAACGGGTAATTAAACATAGAAGACCTTAAAGAATTCATCAATAAACATGTCAACAAGAAAAGCGAAATACGTTATAAGGGGGAGGGGTTAGGTTTGGAGTTAAAATTCAAAAAGCAAAATTCAAAATACAGAGTAATATAGTATACTAGTGAAAGGAAATATTAGCACCCACATTAATAATGTAATGACTAAGAAATAAACAATAAAATAAGAACTAAAAAATATTAAAGAATAATAAAACTGATAAAAATAAAAATAAGAGATAAAACGTAAAAAATGAAAAACTTAAATATGAAGATATTTAAATATAATAAAATATAAAGGATAATGATAAACGGGTCAAAGTATAACCGATAAAACATAAGAAATACAAAGAAATTAACAATTAAAAAATTAAAAAATTAAAACATAACGAAACCGGAAGCAAAAGGGTATAAAATAAATGTAAAAGTATAAAGTGAAGTATATATATAAAAAAATATATATATATAAAAATATGAAAATAACGTAAAAATAGAAATAAAAAAATATAAAAATAAAAATAAAAGTAAAAGTAAAAAACACAACTTATAAGCAGTATACACACATATATATACCCACATACACACAGTGTTATTTCGTGTTATAACTTCGTATTGCAGTGTCCTTGGATGGTTTCGAGTCAGTGACTGAAGCTAGAACTATATCCATAGGTTTGGGATTATGGATCCGGTTAATTGAAAATTTGTGTAAACTAAAAATTAAAAATATGTGTAAACTAGAAATTAAAAATTTGTTTAAATTAAGTGGTCATAACCTAGTTCTTCGAGGGTAAACCAAAATACTGATGTATATAGTAAGGTTAGGGGTAGAGTACGGGCTATGTTATTTAGGTGTCTGGGTTGTGGTAGGTAGGAATAGTTAAATATATATGAGGTGTAGAAGTGCACATAACTAAAAGAGAGGATTTAAGGGTTATAATATCTAAAGGTTTTCATCAATTTGTGGATACAGGAGGGTTTGAAATCTGACCTCTTATTAATAAGTTTATTTTTATCAGGAAATTTAATAATTTTCAAAAGTTCAAGGGAGCATAACTGGCAACCAGTTCTATTATCTTTATACGTAGGGGCCGATCCAACAATAAACCATCTAAGGTTAAAATTAATCTTGTCATCCTTAAGCTCCCAAATTCTGCGAGATAATGAGGTGTTGTTAGCCTTATGTCTGAGTCTAAACGAAGATCCGTGGTTATAAAACCCAGATTTCCAGGATGAAGAGCATCCCAGGTATGTGAGGGTGTTAGTTTCTGTGATAATTTCGCAGGAGTATATTACGTTTTTAGCTAAGCAGTTTCCGCGTAACGGGCATGTTGTAGGTGTTACACAATTGCACCCGATTTTACACTTGTAAGGTCGTCTTATGTCTACATTTATGGGGTAACCGTTTGTAGTATTATTATCTATGCTAGTACCCGGGTGGTTAGGTTTAACGTTTACATTGTTGTTATAATTATAGCTGCTACTTCTATTTGGGTTGTTCGAAGATACCTTACATCTTATACTGTCAGTGGGGGTTTTGGGAATATCGGTGTTATGTTGATAATCATTAATCATTCTTAATCTAGCTTTTTTTATTTTGGTTTTGTTATGTTTAGATATAATACATTTCATATTAGGGAGGGTTGAATATGAGATTCTAATAGTTTTATTTGAAAAGATACTGCTATATTTGTGAGTGGGTGGAAAGTTCTTTGATATAATTGAGAATATCCTCTTACATAATTTACCTGTGACGGCTACATTGTATGGTATGTTATACCATATGTAGTTGCGTAATTTATTTTTACTTTGTTTGGAAATTCTTCTATTTTTATTATTATTATTCCTTTTATTATTATTATTCCTATCGCTAGGGCTTTCTTTGTGTGAACTACTATCTGTATGACTATTCTTATTATGTTCTCTTATCCTATGTCTATTATTATTCGTACTGGTTGTATCTGTACTTTTGTTTATGCTCGACTTATTTTCTATAGCACCATCCAGGGGTTTAATTCTATATTTTCTAATTCGATTACATGGAGGGTTTATGTTCCTGGTTTGTGCTTTGGGTGGATTATAATTAAACTTATTATCAAATGATATCGTCTGGGAGTACCCAGCGTTATAGAGGGCTTGATTGTAATGATGGGCATGTTCCTTGAAAATGTTTTCATTCGAGGATAGTTTGGTAAGTCTGTCCGAAACAGCCTGGCCGGTTGTGTTAATTATAGAGTGGGGGTGATTGGAAAGTGTGTTAATGTAACTAGTGGTTTCTTCAGGTTTCCTGTACGGGTGGTGGAGTCCTTCATCTAAGTCTAGTGTAGCATCCAGAAAATTAACCATCTTATAGTTAGTCATAAATTCAAGTTTTAAGTTGAAGGATTTGAAAAAATGTCTAATCTTTTTCCTAACTCTTTCAAGGGTGCTCTTGTTATTGGTAGGGTAAATAAAAAGAGCATCGTCTCTGTATAGACCCCCTTGGAGTTCTGGTACCACTGAGAATAGCCTCTTTAGTAGAAAGGCTCCGACTAAGTCAGTTACCTGAGCTGAGTCGCTCGAGCCCATAGCCACATTGAAGTTATCAGGGGTGTCCAACCTGGTCCAAAGTTTACCCTCGAATTCAACTATAGTTTTCCTAGCTAGGAGTATAATGTCTATTTTTTCTCTATCTATGAGGGAGAGGTCGCGGGCATAAATTAGGGACTTATTTAATAGGATAGGTGAAATACTAACATAATAATTAGATATATAGAATTGTATAAACGAAAAGTCTCTCTTACATTGGATAGAGTTGAACCAAATCAAAACGTCCTCAGTATTGACCCATATGTTGAGTGGGATGTGAGGTTTAATTCGTGGAATTACTCCGTCTAGGATAGTTTTACTTAGTCTGCCTATGTCTGATTTAGTAGGGCATATAAGCCTCACTTGTAATTTCTCTGGGAATCCTGTCTTATGGTCCTTAATAGTAATCCATGGTTCCTGGGGGATGAGTGGCTCCGTCCTTTCTAGTAAATTTAGCTTGGACGTGACTTCCTTTATTTTGTTGTTGATTTCTATTAGGTTATCTGATGACGTTACCTTGTATTTTTTATGGAGTTCCTTAACTATTAGCGATTTGTATGTATTAAAGTCCAGTTTATACCAGTTACCTGTTTTGTCTGCTGGTATGATTAAATTATCTTCATTTTTTATGGATTTTAAAAACTGTTTTAGTTCGTCCAGGTGGTTGTTGCTAACAGTACTGTGTTTTTTTTAGTTTGATTTTTCCTATAAATTCGAGGATATCCTTTTCGAAGCTTTCTAGTTCGGAGTTCGGTGGTGGGTTTCTTCTACTTTTAAATATTTTCTTGTTCATGATATCCTCCTGGTTGGTGCTTGGTTTGTTTTTATTTTTATTGTCAAAGTGATATGCGGCCCATCTAATTCACCTCAGGAAATCCGTGGTCCTGTGGATAAGGGCCGTCATGTAGGTGTCGTCCGTGTGTAGTGGTATGTCCTTGGGAGAGAAATTGGTGTGAATCCTTTGTATCATTGTTCATTTGTCAAGTATTAAAAGTTGACGTGGGCATGTAAATACCAGTCAGATGGACAACGTGAATCACGTAGGTAAATTGAAATTTAGAGGTAATACTTGACAATTGTAAGCACCTGTATATTCCAGCTAGTGGTTGCGGTAAAAGAATAAATTGTAAATCCCAAAAATAACAACAAAACTACAAAGGATTCCGCGGTACACGTGTTTCAAGCTTTATATGTGTATAATATAATATGTGTATAATTTACAATGTAAAGCTATCCTCAGCCGCAAAATTATTTCTCTCCCTGGAAATTATACCACCTCGGCGTTGAAGTAGGAAGAAAGGTGTGATGTAAGGGGTGAAGATCCTTTCGGTATTCTGTATAGTACTATACCTCGTATCATTCTCCACCCAGACATAATCTCTCTGGTCCTCCGAAAACCTTCCATACCTTGCCACGATTCAGTGTGTAGTGTTAAGTTGGTGGTTAAGAACAATACAATACAATAAAAAGACATACACAGATATTCATGTAAAAAAGTAAGAATAAATTTAAAATAAAACTAAATATATATATATATATGTATATATATATATTCATCATCATCATCATCATCATCGTTTAACGTCCGCTTTCCATGCTAGCATGGGTTGGACGATTTGACTGAGGACTGGTGAAACCGGATGGCAACACCAGGCTCCAGTCTGATTTGTCAGATTCATATATACATATATATATATATTTATGAATATATATATATATACATATATATATATATATACATACATACATATACATACATACATATAAATACATACATATACATATACATATATATATATATATATATATATATATATATATATACACATACATACATATATAAATATATATATATATATATATATATATATATATATATATATATATATATATACATACATACATACATACATACATACATATATATATATATATATATATATATATGCATGTATGTATATATAAGCACACACACACAAGTCATAAAGTCAATTATCTGTTCAAAACTTAGGCTTGAGTTATATGTGTATCTTGTTTGGTCTTTCCGTCTTGTTTGATATTTCCGTCTTGTTTGATATTTCCGTCTTGTTTGATATTTCCGTCTTGTTTGGTATTTCCGTCTTGTTTGATATTTCCGTCTTGTTTGATATTTCCGTCTTGTTTGATATTTCCGTCTTGTTTGATATTTCTGTCTTGTTTGATATTTCCGTCTTGTTTGGTATTTCCGTCTTGTTTGATATTTCCGTCTTGTTTGGTATTTCCGTCTTGTTTGATATTTCCGTCTTGTTTGATATTTCCGTCTTGTTTGATCTTTCTGTCTTGTTTGGTATTTCCGTCTTGTTTGATATTTCCATCTTGTTTGATATTTCCGTCTTGTTTGACATGTGTGTCTCGTATGATTCAGGTGACTGGTTTTTTCTTGTTTCCACTTGTAAATTTACGAGATGAACTTTTATATGGGTAAACAACTTCTCTGACTTCTTCTCACTTAAATGAAACTTCAAATTATTCAATCCGCTATCGTGAAAATCTTTCATACTTAAAAGCTTAAATCTGAAACAAAATAAATATATCCTGATAAAGCAACATTTAATTCAGTGATATTATGCATACGATATACATGTATAATATAAATATAATTCACACACCTACACACATTATATATACATACATACGTATATGTATGTGTATATATATATATATATATATATATATATATATATATATATCATCGTCGTTTAACGTCCGCTTTTCATGCTAGCATGGGTTGGACGATTTGACTGAGGACTGGTGAAACCAGATGGCTACACCAGGCTCCAATCTGATTTGGCAGAGTTTCTACAGCTGGATGCCCTTCCTAACGCCAACCACTCTGAGAGTGCAGTGGGTGCTTTTACGTGTCAGCAGCACGAACGCCAGTCAGGTGGTACTGGCAACGGCCACGCTCAAAATGGTGTATTTTATGTGCCACCCGCACAAGAGCCAGTCCAGGGGCACTGGCAACGATCTCACTCGAAAGTCTTTAACATATATATATATATATATATATATATGTAAATATACTTTTCTACTCAAAGCACAAGGCCCGAAATTTTTGGCGAGGGAGCCCTCTCGATTAGATCAACCCCAGTATGCAACTGGCACTTCTAAGCAATTCGCTCGACATACTGACATTTCTGCCAGGTCGCTGCCTTTCAATATATATAAATATTGAACAATGGCAAAGAGTGGTCAACACTACATGGTTAAACAAAGATTCGTTATTTGTGTATTATGGCTACCATTGGTTTCATGTTAAGGAATACCCCAACAATTACCAAGCGTATTATTACATGGAACATAAGTGTTCATCTCCAGTTTGGATTAAAACACAGAAAGTCACAAGAACTGGTACTTATTTCATCGACCCCAAAGTTGACCTCGGTGCAATTTCAACTCAGAACATAAAGACAAATGAAATGCTGCTTATTTGTCCACATTGTTTTGAATTAATTATGTATTATCTTGTAGTGTTCAAATTTTGATGAGGTAACTATTAATTTTTAGAAAAGATTTTGTAGGGTTGGTGTGAGAGGCTAGATCTGGACAATTCGAACATAAAGACAAGTTGAATATTTTAGCTGGATATGGCCAGTTTAAATGCTAAAGGGTTAGTGCTGGTCATATTTTCAGACTCATAGAAGCATCTGTTATCTATTAGCCATGAAATCCCTGTGACATACAGAAATCCATAAAACCCCCAGAGACGCTTATATCCATCTTTTAACCATTCTTATTGGATTTCATAACTATAGATGAGGGACGCTCTGTGATATGGATAGTGTTGACTACTTTTAATTCATATGATCTTGATTAACTAATTAGCATTTTTCTCTCTATTCCCTTATCAATTTTTTTGCAAATTATACTTACCTGTCTTTATTTGGCACTCCTTGAATATGTTTTAGCATAGTATAGCGTGCAACCAGTAGTGAGTGACGATGAATATTATAGCTGTGATGCGCAATTCTGAAAAATAGAAATCAGTCACTGAATATTTTTAATATTGGCAATTGATGAACTGAAATATATTGAGTGAAAAAGCAATTTTATATTATGATCTCTTTGCAGCTTCTACTGACCAGTCTTTCTTCCTTCTACAAAATGGTGGGTAATCATGCAGCTCTATTACAAGAATCTACTCTGTCCCCTTGATAGTTTTTGGTTGTGGCAGATGCTCAGGAGCAATAAACACTGAAAATGTGCAGAGAACAACTTCCGTCACATTCCAGGGAGAGAAACTAGATGTAGTTGACAGCTTCCGCTATCTGGGTGACCAAGTTAGTAGCAGGGGAGGATATGCTGAAAGTGTAGCTGCTAGAATAAGAATAGCCTGGGCAAAATTCAGAGAGCTCTTATCTCTGCTGGTGACAAAGGACCTCTCACTCAGAGTAAAAAGGTAGACTGTATGACACGTGTATGAACAGCCATGCTACATGGCAGTGAAACATAGGCTGTGACTGCTGAGGGCATGCGTAAGCTTGCAAGGAATGAAGCTAGTATGCTCCGATGGATGTGTAATGTCAGTGTGCATACTCGACAGAGTGTAAGTAACTTGAGAGAAAAGTTGGACCTAAGAAGCATCAGATGCGGTGTGCAAAAGAGACGACTGTGCTGGTATGGTCATGTGGTGAGAATGGATGAGGAAAGCTGTCTTCATCTTTTGCTTTTTTGTGAATTCTACCTTTATATCATCATCATCATCATCATCATTTAACGTCCGCTTTCCATGCTAGCATGGGTTGGACGATTTGACTGAGGACTGGTGCAACCGGATGGCTACACCAGGCTCCAATCTAATTTGGCAGAGTTTCTACAGCTGGATGCCCTTCCTAACGCCAACCACTCAGAGAGTGTAAATATATATATATATATATATATATATATATATATATATATATATATATATGTATGTATATATATATATATATATGTATGTATATATATATATATATATGTATGTATATATATATATATATACATATATATATATATATATATATATATATATATATATATATATATATATATATATATGTATATATATGTATATATATGTATATATATGTATATATATGTATATATATGTATATATATATATATATATATATATGTATATATATATATATGTATATATATATATATATATATATATATATATATATATATATATATATATATATATATATATATATCTATATCTATATATATATATATATATATATCTATATCTATATATATATATATATATATATATATCTATATCTATATATATATATATATATATATATATATATATATATATATATATATATATATCTATATCTATATATATATATATATATATATATATATATATATATATCATCATCATCATCATATATATATATATTCTGTCAAGTGATTGGCATTAGGTAGGGCATCCAGCTGTAGAAACCACGTCAAAGCAAATATTAGAACTTGGCATAGCCCACTTCCTTGTCTTTTCATGTTAAACCATTCAACCCATTGCCGTATACTAAATGGAATATTAAATGATGATGATGATGATGACGATGATGATAAATATGGTTGACATTATAAGAATTTAATAACATTTGAGTTCCACTTTTTAATCCAATATTTACATGCTGTGATTCATAGCTTTATACATCAAAACACACCACCACCCATCATCTCTCGAACAGCCACTCATCATCTCTCTCTCTCTGTCTCACCTTCTGTATACAGTACTATTCCACTACTTTTCACCCACCTCATCATAACTGGTCCCCCACTACACACACTTTATCATTTCCTCAACCTCTCAACTCTTGAATCTCTGCAGTTGTCACCTACTCTTCCCTACCTCCTTTGCTTATCATCCACTCAACACTTGCTTGTTATTCCTTATGTCACCTCCTGAGGAGAATTAGGTGTCACTGTTAAGGACACAGTGGTGCCTTACTGATGAGTTACAGTTTATTAATTTTGTACCCTTCAATCAATAAGTTTCAATTATTTAATTATTTATCCTTTATCTGCTACTAGTTTCAGTCATTGGGCTGTGGCCATGCTGGGGCACCACCTTAAAGAATTTTTGGCTAAATAAATCAACCTTTGTACTTATTATCTTTTTTTTTTTTAGCCTGAACTTATTCTATCAGTCCATTTTGCTGAACTGCTAAATTACAAGAACTAAACACACCAACACCAGTTGTCAACACACACACACACACACACACACACACACACACACACTCACATACACACACACACATGCACACACTCAAAAGGTTTCTTTCAGTTTCCATCTACCAAATCCACTCACAAGGCTTCGGTCAGCCTGGGCTTATAATAGATGTTTGCTCAAGGTGTCATGCCAGTAAGCCTGATCCCAGAACCATGTGGTTGGGAAGCAATCTTCTCATCACACAGCCATACCTGTGCATGAAACTGTTGTCAGGACAGTTCAAGCTTTATCTAAATATTTAAACTGTATCTGCTCCTACATGTTCATTGCTGACATAAATGGTAAGTTCACCTGTCACCAATTATAAATTGCATGTCTTACCTGTTATATAGATCATCATCTTCTCCTCCCCAACCAAAATAACGATTGGAAAAACCATTTACTTTCTGAAATTCTTCCTTTTTCATTGCTACAACACCACCAAACAAAGTGTTGTATGGTAACCTATAATGACGAATACAGCACAATTGAAAAGCATTCCACAAGTGTTAAGCTTCAACAAAATGAATGTGAGTGTGCATGGAAACAAATGTTTTTTTTTTATATACATGTATAAATATATTAGTGAATCCAAACAAAGAAGAACAAAGAAGAAAAAGCAGTAATGCAAGGACGTGGTACAAAATTACTATTTATAAATCTCACAGAGTGAGATATTCAGCAACAGTATAACCCAGAATTTGCAATATGCAGATATTGTTTTGAGCTGAGTGGGGGTCTAGATTCCCTTGTTTGAAAATATAAGGACACAGATCATGTCGTATAACCAGCTGGAGACGATGTCTCCTGGGGCTAAATTACAGCAACATTAATCCTAAACTAGGACTGCCATGTTATGTTGGAAAGCAATCTTTACTGTGACGTAGTACAAGTATTGTATTATCAGGCACTCAGGAAAGGAAGGAAAGAAGATTTAACATTTTGAGCAAAGATCTTCTTCAGAAATAGAGGAAAGTCCAAAGGAAGGGAAGACAGAGGAAGAAAATCACCGATGATACGCATGTGGTTACATTTTGAAATGACCGGAAGGGAATGGGTGAAGAAAAAGTTCTTTCTAAGACAGGAGAGTGTAAGAGAAGGAGATATGTGTGTGTATGTGCAATTCACAACATTATGAGGCTTTGAAAAACAGCTGCTCTCGCAAACCAAAATAAAATTTGGTATTTTGCGGAGGGTCAAAGTTGGTAACAAAAACAGGACAGTGGAGACATACAATAAACCATACGTAAACAAACATAGAGGGCCATTTGGCCAGATGAAGTAAGGTAGTTCACAGTAAAAGAACAAAAAAAACCTAATTTTCAAACTCTTAGGTTCACAGCGAACTTTCTTGGTGAGTTGATGACAGCAAACTCTCCTGGGATGAATTGATGGCAGTGAACTTACCTGTAATCAAGCTATCAAACATTAGCCCTATAGCCATAGGTGTGGGAATTAAATTTGCTTAGGGGATATAAGCCCAGGTTCAAACGTTTTTACAAACAAGCTTGAAGTTTTCAATCTTAATATCAAAACAAACACAAGTATAATAATCCTTTTGCTTCAGGCAAAAGGCTTGAACTTTTAAGGGGTGGGAGCTTATCTATTACATTGACCCCACTACTAGACTGCTACATATTTTGTTTCCCCCAAAAGGATGAAAAGAAAAGCTGACTGATGGAAATGGAACCCAGAATGTACTGGACAGAATGCTATTAAGCTCTTTGTCCAGCATGCTAATAATTCTGCCAGCTCACCACCTTAAATGCAAGTGTAATAACAATAACTATTATTGTATTTGTACATCAATCAAGCCAGATAAATCCAATGATGGAAAAGTAATGTTTCTACATTTGTTCATTTTGGCATTGAAGTTTTTCCAGAGGATATTCAAAGCATTTTTATTGCCACACAAAACTTTTAACGGGTACTCTTGCACCACCTGCACCCTTTGTTCCCAAGTCTGTGCCTTTAACATTTAAACCAGCTAAATTTCAGTCTAAATATTCTACCTGTTTTATGTTCAAACAAGTCAGTTCTAGCCTCTCACACCTATTGTATGAAGTCATTCTAAATATAAAGAATCACATTGAAGCTACAAGATAAGACATGATTGATTGCAAACAATGTGAAGAAATAAGCATTAAATTTGACATGATAATCTGGTTAATCCCCTAGTAACTTTTCAAAACCTATCTACGTATAATACTGTTACGAACGCCCGCACGCGAAGCACCTCCTCAACACCGAAGGGGGGGGGGGGGGGGGAATCACGCACGCGCGAACGTTCAACACTCAGTGAGCCAGCAAAATTCGTCTGTCGGTACAATCCTGGCCGATAATAAAGCCCCGGCTGGAGCACGTAACGGAGAACAACACAGGCAAATAGGACAGGGAAGAAGAAACAACACAAAGACCATGCGTTGGGTAACCTTTTCTTTTTACATCACAGAATACATTTAAAACATTAGAATAGAGCATTACATAATAACAATTCCAATACATGGCATGACAGTTCAATAACGTTGACAAAGTTTCCAAACAATTATAAGCTTTCCAATCATTTTTACATCGCAAAGTTCGTGTCTCAAGTTTCATTTGACAACAAAGTTCTTCTGCTTCTTTCTTTTGTATTTCTTTTCTTTTCCTTTCTTTTAGAAGCAGTTAACAACTCAGAGTTCTTTTTTCTCTAAAATAATATAAAAGCACATTTACCAACAACGAAGTTCATTTCCTTCAGGTCTGCTACTTCCACTGACCAAGGTAGTCTGCCACTACGATTCCGTCTCTCTCTGTCCCTCTCTATACATTTCTGCTGACCATAGCTTTATCCGTCAGACTTATAATCCTTCATCTTCATTTCTCTGTCCCTCTCTATACATTTCTGCTGACCATAGCTTTATCCGTCAGACTTATAATCCTTCATCTTCATTTCTCTGTCCCTCTCTATACATTTCTGCTGACCATAGCTTTATCCGTCAGACTTATTCTTCTCACTCGACTGGCCCCATCTCAACGGGCAAACTGCTGTCTCCCAACCGCTCCGGCTGGCTGCTACAACCCAACTGCCTCGGCTAGCTGCTACCGCTCGACTGCC
Organism: Octopus bimaculoides; assembly: GCF_046866305.1. NCBI lineage: Eukaryota > Metazoa > Mollusca > Cephalopoda > Octopoda > Octopodidae > Octopus > Octopus bimaculoides. The sequence continues at coordinate 47,858,316 of NC_142946.1, forward strand.
CTTGCTGGCTCCCAGAACTCCACTGGCCAAATTCTCTGCTAACTGCTTTTGCCGCCAATTCTTGTTCTCCTATTCATCCCAAATACCATAGCTCATTGTGCTACCCTACCCCCTGCCAAGATGGGTCGGTCGGTACACTCCTATCCTGCCGTTTTTGAACTTTCGCTGACCGGAAAGGGGCAGCTACGCTAAAACTAGCTGTGGTTGCCGACAAGACGAAGGAAATACCATTCTCCCCAACTGACCAGAGTACGGGTTCAAAACCCAGCCCGGGAGATAGGGATATAATGCCAACTGTATTTTCGGTCGTCGCATCAATACATTCCAGATACTGAGAAAAATTAATGGACAAAAACTTTGTTGGCTTCAAACAAACTACATCCCTTTTGAATTATATTCTATCACAAACAGGTCATATGGAATTCCTTTTATACTCTTGCAGAGACTATCCAGAAATGTTATATTTTTTTCATTCCAATGTAAAATTTACCAGTCTGAAAGAAAATACACTTTAGTAATCCACATTTCTCCGTCAAATGTAATTCTTATCAATTCACATTATTTTGAATTGATCATACATTATCTTGTAGCTTCAAGACTTTAATGATGTGATTGTTTATTTATTAGCACTTAGGCATGTGAGGTCGGATCTGGCTTGTTTGAGCATAAAACAAATAGAAAATTTGGGCCAGATATGGCTGCTTTCGTGCTAAAAGGTTGATAAGGGTTTTAAAAAGCCTACCAAAGTTGGAAGCTCAATTTATTTTCATGTTTCTACCAACCACAGATAAGCTCTTCTCATGCCAGTGACACATAAAAGACAGCTGGTACACTCACACTCTGTGGAGTGGTTGGCATTAGAAAGGGCATCCAGCCGGAGAAACCAGACTGAAGCCTGTTGCAGCTCACTAGGTTATCAGTCCCAGCCAAACCATCTTACCCAACAAAAACCAATGCTAAATGGTGATGATGATGATGGTGATGAATACATAGAAGTTGTAAAAACATTCAACTTATCTCTATAACCTTCTATTTTTTCTAGCTTTTCTTTTTGCTTTTAGTTTACTCTTTGATATAATAGTTATTATATACCAGCAGATGTTTGGGATATAAATTAACAGCAAGTTCTGTATCATAGTAACAAGTGAGAGTTTTCAAACAGATTAATTTGTACAAATACTGTCAAACGAAGACATGTTATCAGAAATTAGGTGTTCGTCAGCCTTGTTACTAGGAAATGATATTTGATTAAGTTTTACTTTCTTCCATTAATCCTCACAGTTACACTATTTTCTTCACTGCTCCCTACACTGAACTGATATCCTTTACACTCAACTCATTCCGTATCTCTAATCATTTGTCACTCTACTTTCACTCAGTGCACTTTTCTACACATTCACCTTTTACCCCTCTTGTATAATATTCTGTTTCATATTCACATTGTACCTGGACCTCACATCTCTTTCTTCATATTCTCTCTCTCTTTCTCACTTTCCAGGTGAACAAATCATGCATTCACCTCTTCAGCAAGACACCTGCTTCTCTCCCTCTATCATAGTCCCTTATTCCTTCAGACTGTATCCTGCTTGGTTGTGGGGTCTTATCTTGTGTCTTATCTTGTGGATACTTGATGGCATTACCAGTGCTGGAGCCACACAAAAAGCATCCAGTATGTGCTTCTGAGTTGGCATTAGGAAGGGCATCAGGCTGTAGAAACCATGCCAAAACAGACATAGAATCTGGCAGGGTCCTCTGGTTCATCTGTTCTTGGCAAACCGTCCAACCCATGCCAGCATGGAAAAAAGAATGTTAAGTGATGATGATAGGGGTACTTACTGATAATTCATTTTGTCCACAGCAACAGACATATGTCTTGGAGTTTCTTCACAATCATAGATGTTTTTATCATTTTCAGGAATTAAGTCAATATCATGGAAAATAAAACAGCTATAATTATAGTGTTTGAGCGATTCTGCAAAACCGACATTCATGAGCATCCCTCGATTGAAGGCAAATGAATCACACTGAAATAAATTTGAAATGGAAAAAAAATACATGTAATATAGATTATTAAAAAATAAATAGCATACAGTTCATATTTATTTGGAAATTTTTTATCAAGAATAATTGATTCAGTGTTAAAGGAAATGTTAGCATGTTAGCATCCAGCTGTAAAAATCATGCCAAAACTAACCTTGCCTGTACTAGTGCCACATAAAAAGCACTGGTGTTAGGAAGGGCATCCAGCCATAAAACCCCTTCCAAAACAGACACAGGAGCCTGTGGTAGTCTTCTACCTGGCTGGCTCCTGTCAAGCGTCCAATCCATGCATGCAAGGAAGACGAATGTTAAACAATGATGATGATGATAAATATATATATATCATTAACAATTAATGTCCATTTTCTGCACTAGTATGTGTTGAACAGTTCAATTGTACTCCAGTGTCTGCTTTGGCATGGTTTCTATGACTGGATGCCCTCCTAAATGCCAACCACTTTACAGTGGTGCACTGGGTGCTTTTTTTTCCATAACACCAGCATAAGTAGGGTTGCCATTCAGTTTGCATAACTACAAACCCAAGATAAGACCAGTAATTTATGCGAGGGGATATGATGCTTAAAGTATGAAAGAAAGGAGTTGGGAGACAGCAGGTTTTTGCAGAGCAGCTACATAATTACTCAGATTTAGAAGAGAGGGTCAGAATGATTTTTGAGAGCTACAAGTCCAGGTGGCTCCTCAAAGAAGAAGATGAATATATGTGAGTGGGGAATGGAGGAACATGTAGTGTTGATGGCAGTTTGCAACTGTAAAGATTGGGGATGGATGCAGGGAGTGATGGCTGACCAATGATGCATGAGTTGAGGGATGTAGAAAAGAGCAGGGGAGAATGGATTGTAATCATGATAGTAATGATAATACAGTTTACAAACGGAGGAGGACACGAGAGAAGTGATACGACATTGAGCAGGCTGCAGGAGTCGGCTGAAGAAGGGATAGAGAGGCAGGCATAGAGGATGAAGGGAGATAATTTAGTGGTCCAGTTGGGGTGGGGGGATCAGTGTAAAGTGTGAGTGAAGAGAATGACATTTAATGGATGAAGAATGACTGACAAGTGAAATGGTTTCCAATAGCAAGAAAAAGTGGGATGCTTGCAAGGATAGGAAGCTGCGGGGAGAGTGATGAGATGTGATGGGATAGATATTCAGAGGCATTGGGTGAGGTTCCCATTTGTGCATATACATTGACACAGCGTTTCCGCAAGTCATTAAATAGTAATATAGTATTCTAAATGGGATATGACAAAATGTTAGATATTAA
>NC_142946.1:47866636-47876636 GCF_046866305.1 Octopus bimaculoides
TTCATAGAGTACGTTGTCATAAATTATGGCTTTGTCGTTGTTTGAAAACGTCCATTTATTGCTGTGTGCGTGTATATATATATATATATATATACACAAATATATGAAGCGATTATATATATAGGCAGCGTGAAACGAAGTGTAAGTTTGTAACGAAGCAGAGAGTGAAACAAGAATTTTATATGTACGTGTATGTATGTATGTATAGATATGTGTGTATACACACGTGAATAAACGAAGCCAGTGCGCCTAGAAGCAATGTGAAAGAAAAAGTGTATACATATATATAGGCTTATATATATAGTATATATGTATATAAACAGCATGAACCTCTCTCTCTGTCTCTCTCTCTCTATATATACACATATATATATATCGTTTGTAGAAAATAAATCCGGAGAATAAGCACTAGATCTTATGCCAACGGGTTTGGGGTGTGACGATACGCCGTTAGGCCAAACCCTTTATGGACGAGAGATCCAGGGTAACCTCATATATATACACACACACACACACAATTATATATATATACACACACACACAATTACAACTGTGTGTGTATGTAGACAGCAGTATACGTGCATGTGTGCGTGTATGTGTACAGCAGTGTGTGTACGTATGTGTACAGCAGTGTGCTAGTGTATATATTCTCTCTTTTTTTTACTTGTTTCAGTCATTTGACTGCGGCCATGCTGGAGCACCGCCTTTAGTCGAGCAAATCGACCCCAGGACTTATTCTTTGTAGGCCTAGTACTTATTCTATCGATCTCTTTTTGCTGAACCGCTATGTTAAGGGGACGTAAACACACCAGCATCGGTTGTCAAGCGATGGTGGGGGGACAAACATAGACACACAAACACAAACACACATACATATATACATATATACGACGGGCTTCTTTCAGTTTCCGTCTACCAAATCCACTCACAAGGCTTTGGTCGGCCCGAGGCTATAGTAGGACACTTGCCCAAGGTGCCACGCAGTGGGAATGAACCCGGAACCATGTGGTTGGTAAGCAAGATACTTACCACACAGCCACTCCTGCGCCATGTGTATAGTTATATTGTGTGTGAATATGTATGTATATATAGCTATATGTGTCTGTGTAATATGTTCATACAGGGTATTTGGGCTAAATGCTAAATTTGAGGAAATCAAAACGCAATATCGCATTCAAGAAGAAATGTATTCTAAAAACTGAAAAAATTCCCAACTAGATTATGGCTGGGAGATAATTTACCCAAAGCAGCCATCTTCAGCTTCCACTATGTCCTCAAGATGGCTCCAGAACCCGGAATAGCATTCCTCAGTGTATCTCTGGAAAAGATCTTTGACACCTGCCTGATCTTGGCCACCAGCCCAGCCCTGTTGTTGCAGGCAGAACGGTTGGGTGTCTTTTTCAGCTGCACACCGTAAGTAATCTATGGGATTACAATCAGGGATTAGTAGGTCAGATATAGTCCCTTTAACTGCTAAAGGGTCAAAAGATGGTGCCCCAACTTGCCCCACAATCCATTCACGAGATCGAGGGATCAACCCTCAGAAAATTCCTGTTATTTTGTATTGCTTTAACTTCTCTGTTCAATTATTGGGCTGCACCCATATTTATTATATTTCAAGAGGTTCTATTGCAAAGTGTGTGTACACGTGGCATGATCTGTCGTTGAAAGGAGATGTTGATAACAGCAAACAGGTTCTTAATGAAATGACTGCATAAGAATTGTGTTTTGTGTGAATGACATATATATGAAAGTCCTCATGAATAAAAACTACATACCCAGAATTGTTCTCGATGTCTAGAATGAGATTTGTTTGTTGCAAGAAAAGAATTAGCCAATGTGGGTGAGTGTGTATGCATATGTGTTTTTCTGTGTATATGAATTGCATATACTTGCGTGTAAATCTATTTGTGTATGTGTGTATATATGAGGGCACATGGCTTACTGGTTAGGCATACAGCTTAGTGTTTCAATTGCAATTTCATTCGTGGTTTCAATTTCTAGACCAGGTAGCGCATTGTGTTCTTGAGCAAAACCCCTCGTCTCATTGCTCTGTGGTCACTTTGACACCTGACACGTGGTACACTGTGCACCTTATTCAGATAATGTTAATTTGATGGACAGAGTGAGCTAATGCGCGACATGACATTTGATCACTATAAACATAGCATTTGTGCAGGTTTTTCAGCAAAAAGCTGAATGCTCAAACATTGTTGTAAGGATGGGAGCAACTAAAAGAGGTTAAGGCTAGGATTTGCACTCTGACCTTGTAAAACCCTTCCCGACAATGACTACTCAAAACAGACCCATGGACTGGAAGGTTGTCACCTGAGTGGTACAAAGATGTCATCCGCCAGGAGTGGTGGGCAATCACCGACAAATGGGGGATGCTGTTACAGCACATGCCCCCATGCTACTACTGTTAACTTAGCAGTTCAGCAAAGGAGACTGAGAGAATAGGTAATAGACTAAAAAAACAAAAAAAAGGACTGGGGTTGATTTGGTCAAATAAACCCTCCAAGTCGGTGCCCCAGCATGGCTGCAGTCCAATGACTGAAACAAGTAAAAGATCTGTAGACATAGGTGTGAGAGGCTTCTTTCAGTTTCCATTTCCTAATTCTCCTGAAGAGGCTCTGGTTGGACTGAGGTTTTATTAGAAGGTAGTTGCCTAAGGTATAATGCAGTACAACTGTTTTCTCTTCCTGGTGAAAAAAATGTATGTATGTGTGTGTTTGTATGTATGTATGTGTGTGTTTGTATGTATGTATCTGTGTATTTGCATGTATGTGTTTATGTATGGGTGTGTGTTTGTACCTGTGTTTGTGTATTTCTGAACTCAATGTATTTTTGCTTCCTGGTTGCTCTAACAGCCACCTGTGGGTGTGTGTGTTTGTATGTGTGTAACACTGATCGTTCTAAATAAATGTGTAGACATACAAACACCTGGGTGTGATTAGATCTGTCTGCACCCCACACTAGATTTCCACACAGTTCTGCATGTTTGCGGCAGACACCTGCTACTATGAGGTGTCTCTCACCCACTCCAAACCTGTTTACATCCTCGCCAACCATAATTAACTCTAGGTTGTTTGTCATGTGACTGTGTTTTTTTGCCTCTGTCAAATCATTTGACTGGGTGTGTTTGTCAGCCAGCTTTTCTGGGTGCCTGCTTGCACTCAGCTTTCAGTCTGCTTTTGTGGTTATGCTTCATTGAGCGTGTTAATGCAGGCATGTGTGTGTGTGTGTGTGTACATATGTATATATATTTATTTATTTATTTATGTGTTTCAGCCAAGTGGCTGCGGTCATGTTGGTGCACCACCGTGAGAATATATATATAATATAATAAATCCCAAAAAACAAAGAACAAGCACAAAAAAACAACAACACGAGGACGTGGTACTTCTAAAGTATTAGCAGACTCTCAGGGAAGGAAAGAAAGGTGGTTTTATTTTTCGAGCAGACGCTCTTCTTCAGAAACAGGAAACAGATACATATGCACATACACACACACACACACACACACACACACATATCTCCCTCTCTTTTACTTTCTCTCTCTCTCATATATTGTTGTTAGCACTCCGTCGCTTACGACGTCGAGGGTTCCAGTTGATCCGATCAACGGAACAGCTAGCTCGTGAAATAAACATGCAAGTGGCTGAGCACTCCACAGATGCGTGTACCCTTAATGTAGTTCTCGGGGATATTCAGCGTGACACAGTGTGACAAGGCTGACCCTTTGAATTACAGGCACAACAGAAACAGGAAGTAAGAGTGAGAGAAATATTGGGTAAAAATTACCCTTAGAGACTGGAAAATTTGGTCAGCAAATGGTTATGGAACTTGAACCCACATCCCTCGAGAAACTGCTGGAGTGCTTTACCATTAAGCTAAACTGCTTGCTGTTGTCTTGAGGGATGTCGGTTTGAGTCCCATGGCTTTTGAGAGATTTTTCTGCTTTGTAAGGGTAATTTACCCAGTATTTCTGCAGTTGAATTATATTTGAAAGCAAACCGGGTTACCGTTTTGTGAAACGAAATTATTCCATTTGTTGTTGCAGGATGCTGATTATAACCACGATAGCGATTTATATGATGACGTCATCACAGCACCAGCCTCTCAGGACGACATGGATGTACGTTGATGTATAGTTTGTCTATTGCTGTTGTTGTCGTGTTTTGTAGCATGTCTTCGTCTTTGATAGGTGTTAATTTTTTCTCGATTAATTTGTTAACGAGTACTCATCCACTGCTAATGTTATTTTTAATTAATTTTCTATTTGATTGAGATTTCGGTGGGGTTTAACCCATTTTGATACCAGTCTGCCCCAAGAGCACCCCCTGGTCTGGTGATACAAACTTCCCTGTTTTGAAGTGATCTAAGTTAAGACCTTCCATCATCAAAATTTTTTAATTTATGTTCCAAATGTAAACTTAATAATAAAGTTATTTTAGTAAATTCTTTGTTATTTCCAAAAATTAATTAAAACAAAGGCAGCATATTTTAGCAGAACTATGGTAACAAAAGGGTTGAAGTGATCTAAATTAAAATCTTCCGTCGAAATATCATGTTAATTTATGTTCCAACACCAGCTGAATAAGGATAAAGTTATTTTATTTAATTCTTTATTTCAAAGAAATAATTGAAACAAGGTTAAGATATTTCAGTAGAAATATGGTAACCAAAGGGTTAGAGTGATCTAAATTAACACCCCCCATCAAAATTTCGTATTAATTTATGTTATAAACACCAGTTTAATCATGATTTCAAATTTTGGCACAAGACCATCAAGTTCGAGGGAGAGATTATACCCAGATTTCGTCTTAAATTATTCACACTCTGTCATGTGTGCACACTGACGTTACCCATCCAGCAAAACAGTCAAACAGATTTTCACAGAAGATGGGAAACAAAGGACACTTACTTCATCAACCCCAAAAGAATGAAAGACAAATCAGACTGCAGTGGAATTTGAACCTAGAATGTAGAGACGGTTGAAATGCTGCTATGCATTTTGGTTGGCATGGTAACAATTCTGCCAGCTTACCACCTTAATAATTCTTTTATATACCCAGGCTTATTCCCCAATTTTTTTTAGGAGGGGGTAGCCACAACAAGTCATACACCACACATTCTATTCATTTCCCAGCTCAAAGAGGCGAGCCCTATTCTATGCTTGGGTCAAGGCATAGAACGCAACCCTCAATATTAGCAGTGGGGCCCGACAGCATATGCTGGTTTCCCCTGCTGCATCATGCTGGTTCCATACCCCCTTCGAGCAGCATCAGATTCCCTCATCTGTCCACAAACATTCTCCAAGCTTTCCTAATAAGCTTGCTCCCTTAATATTTTTTTTTCTAATAATAATAGTAATAACTAAAATGGCTTCAAATTTTGGCACCAGGTCATCAATTTTAGTGGTGGGGTTAAAATTATATTAATTATATTTTTTAACCCTTTAGCATTCAGATTACTTAATGAAATGTAATGCTTATTTATTCACAGTGTTTTCAAATAATCATGTATTTTCTCATAGCTTCAAGATTTCAATGATGTGACTGTTTATTTTTAGAATGACATTGTCGGGTAGGTGTGAGAGGCTAGATCTGGCCAGTTTGAGCATAAAACAAGAATATTTGGACTGGACATGGCCAGCTTACATGCTAAAGGGTTAATATTATAAAACTAGATGTGAATGGAATTTTAATAGAAGATTGGCTCTTGTGCGGGTGGCACATAAAATACACCATTTTGAGCGTGGCCGTTGCCAGTATCGCCTGACTGGCCTTCGTGCGGGTGACACGTAAAAGCACCCACTACACTCTCTGAGTGGTTGGCGTTAGGAAGGGCATCCAGCTGTAGAAACTCTGCCAAATCAGATTGGAACCTGGTGTAGCCTTTGGGCTCCACCAGTCCTCAGTCAAATCGTCCAACCCATGCTAGCATGGAAAGCGGACGTTAAACGATGATGATGATATATATATATATATATATATATATATATATATATATATATATATATATATATATATATATATATATATGTATGTATGTATATATATATATATATATATATATATATATATGTATGTGTGTTTGTGTGTCTGTGTTTGTGCCCCCATCATCGCTTGACAACCGATGCTGGTGTGTTTACGTCCCCGTAACTTAGCGGTTCGGCAAAAAGAGAGACTGATAGAATAAGTAATAGGCTTACAAAGAATAAGTCCTGGGGCCGATTTGCTCGACTAAAGGCGGTGCTCCGGCATGGCCATAGTCAAATGACTGAAACAAGTAAAAAGAGAATATGTATGTATATACATATAAATATATACATATATATATATACATATATACATATACATATATATACATATATATGTATGTATATACATATAAATTTGACATGGGCGATTCTTTCTTGTCTTGGGATTCATGGTCAAACGACTGTGTAGAATTGTGCGAAAAATTACACAGATGTGTTGAATGACCCGGTGGTGTTGCTGGGCTTTGTATTTTTTTCATAGCTCCCATGGTTACCGAGATAATCTACTATAATAACACTCTTGTGTTTATGGCATCCAAAACCTTTACTGGCAATAGCTGGCTGTTGTTGTAATTGGGCTCCATGTACTTTTGCGTGTCGTTTAAGTCCTCCTGCTGAATCACACTCCCTTCCACATGCCCAACAGACATGATTAGTATGGTGTGTAGCACCACCACCAGCGGCCTGGTAGTCAATCATCGGTCTTGCTTTATGACTACGAAGATGACTCAATAATGTATGTACATACATACATACGTACGTATGTATGCACATACATACATACATACATACATACATACCTATACACATAGCCCCTTTATGTCATCCTAAGGTCACCAGAATCATGTGATTTATCGCATATCTTCTACAACCCATATCACTTCCCCTGCCACACACACACTAATATTATTCTTATCATTGGCTTGATTTTCTTATCATGCTCCTGTAACTAAGTATTTTGGCAACAATAGTTATCATTGTTTTGTTGTTATTGTTATAATTTCTACTGTCTTCTCCTTGAAATTTGATAACCGGTAAAGTGACAACCCACTGACTGATAATTCTGAGAATTTTTTTTACCAAATAGGTTCCTTCATGTCCTTGACCTCTTTCTTCTTCTTCTTCTTCTTCTTCTTCTTCTTCTTCTTCTTACAGGCACAACAGAAACAGGAAGTAAGAGTGAGAGAAAGTTGTGGTGAAAGAGTACAGCAGGGTTCGCCACCACCCCCTGCCGGAGCCTCGTGAAGCTTTTTAGGTGTTTTCACTCAATAAACACTCACAACGCCCGGTCTGGGAATAAACACCATCCGGAGCCAGTCACAGCGTAAGAGATTACCATCCGATGGGATTATGGGATATATACAGACAGGTAAATAAATGCTAACAAGCCAGAAACAAGTAAAAGAATAAAAGAATAGCAGAATAATTCCTTTTTGGAACAGTGAAACTTAAAACAGATAAAGCTATAAATAATAGCCTGTAAATATAGGATTAAAGACTCTATGGATGGAAAGAGTTGAAGGTTGCTTGGTTCATGTTTACAGTGGATGTAGGTTCAAATCCCATGCGCAGCCTTTTGACTTTTTTTAAATCCAGTAGGTTTTATTTTTTTAACTCAATATTCACACACTATTATTTCTGGCTTTATCTGCTTCGAGACTCAGTTCCCCAAAAAGTTATATTTGCAAAAAGTGAAGGCTGCCTGTGAGACTCGAATAAATTCATGCGCTTTTGAATGTTTATCTTTTATCTTTCACTGGACTATGACCGTGCTGGAGTACCGCCTCAAAGAAATTTTTAGTCAAACAAATCAACCCCGGTACTTATTCTCTCGGTCTCTTTTGCTGAACCACGAAGTTACAGGGATGTAAACACACCAACACCACTTGTCAAGTAATGGTGAGGGAAAAAAAAACACAAATACAAAGACACATGCACACACACATATAGAGGGTGGGCCAAAAATAGGTATACACATTTTAAATTAACTTATTTATTTTGCTTGCTGTATGTCACAATGTTCTGGAAAGCTTTGAAGAACGTTGCAATGTTGAGGCGAGGCTGGTATGCATGGGCAAAGACTGCTGGTCTTCCATAAACAACTTTGTCTGGACTTGTGCCCTAGAGGGATACTTCCTAGGTGCAATCCCATGATTATTCATCACTGAAGGGAGTCATTACCCTATCTACTTTGAGTCTCTCCCATTCCAAAAAATTAAGTATTTCACACTCTCTCAAAGTTTCTACACCCTTATGGTGTCAACAATGTATAGCAGAATATTTTTCAAGTGGTACTTACCTAATTTTCTTGAATTCTTCAAGCAATCACTCAGATGTATCTTTAACTGTGTGTTATTGGTTCCAAGATAATAGGTAACAATGGGATTTCCTACCATAATACTTTGGTAGCAGATTACAAAAATCACAATTACAAACAACAGAATACTTGCTCTCTGTAGACGTGTTAACATCTTTTAACTTTTACCTGGCAAAAGAAAAAAAGGAGAAAAAACTTGTTTGAATATGGCATAACTTCCAAACATCGAGTTTACATTGATACAAAATGCTTCTTCCATTTTGTCTCTACTAAATCTACTTTAAAAGCTTTGGCTGTTCCAGGGCTAGAACAGAAGATGCATGATCAATATACCGTGTTGTAGAACTGAACCAGAAACCATAGATTTCGGAAGGAATCTTCTTAACCACACAGCCACATCTAACTTCACTTCTCATTCCTTTACGAGCGATCCAACAAAATATTAAACAACAAAGCAAGCAGAAACACTACGAAAACAGTCAAACTTTGAGTTTTTTTAAATTACTTTTTAAAACACATTTAATCACATACATACAAACACACAGAAATGAAGGAGAAAGCATAGATTTGGGAAGGAATCTTCTTAACCACACAGCCACATCAGATCAATGTATATTAAATGTTTTAATGAATTACAGTTTGTTAATTGGGGCTAGAAACGTTCATATCACAAGAAACAAATAAAGAAATAGAGTTTTTGAGGAATAGCATTTACGTCGTGGTTTCTTGACTGCGACAGCCTGAAGGTCTTGTCTCTTATAACCTAGGCACCAAGAAACAAATATTCGGAATGTTTATACCATTTCTAGTCCAAAGAACAACAACGATTGTTCCATAGAAAAGAAAATCGATATTTATTATAAATAAAACTTTAGTAAACAAAGTTTATTTGACAGATGAAAAGAAAAATCATTATTAAAAATGCAGGTTCGTGGGAATAAAAAACGAGAAGTAGAAATAAGTTTCTAAAGAGAATATGAGAAATTTAGAAAGAGTTAACTAGTCATCAAATAGTAATTAGTTGTAGACAATTAACAAGAAATACAGTAAAATGAAAATACGTGTAAAATGTAAATAAACGCATTAATTATGTAGTACTGTAAATGATATACAAATTATCTCGAATGCATTAATATTTATAGTTTAAATTAAAATTCCTCGATATTTCTAACAATGATTGATATTTAACAATTCTCGTGCAAGAAAGAATAATTAAAAACCAGACTTACATCTTACCTTGTTGAGATGGCATTTATCTCGGATTTTGTTTTTAATTATTAATTTAACTGTTCGAATTAATTCCAAAGGATTTATTATTTCACGTTCACACACAAAACTGTTGCGCCCCGACATCTCTAAACGTCACAAGAATCCTCTATAAGTTCGGGCATTTAATGGGATACAGAAAAGGAACCAAGCTGAAGAATGTGTCCTCTTTTTATGTACATATTTTGTATGTCTATATATGTATTTATATATTAATTGATATGTGTATCCCTATATATATTTTTACACTCGCTATTTACCGAGTGAACAATTTGGTAGAATGATAAAACTTTCAGAATTCCATTCGAAAATTTCATTAAAGTATACTTAGAAATGCTTTCAAGCAAATATCCTATGATATTCCAACATTT
>NC_142946.1:47879136-47886636 GCF_046866305.1 Octopus bimaculoides
ACTAGTCATTGCCCCGGTGAGGCCTAATGTTCAAATGTCGTCCAGGTGTAGAAACTCTGCCAGGTCAGATTGGAACCTGGTGCAACCATCTGGCTCGCCAGTCCTCAGTCAAACCGTCCAACCCATGCCAGCATGGGAAGCTAAAGTAACTAAAAAGTATTCATTATGAACAAGAAAGATAACAATTTATAAGGGATAAGAGGTTACGCACATATATGCATAAATACACATATACAAATATTTATATGTGTATATGGATACAATATAACTAACTAACTATATATATGACAAGAAATAATTTTTGTCTCCTTTTATGGAAACAAAAGGGTTTATAGGACTGCAAAAAAGAAGTGCTCAAATGTAATTGAGACAGAGATAAAGAAACATTGATCATAGAACAAACATTAAATTTGAGTCAACGTCTTCATATGTAACACCATATCTCCAAACATTTGATTATATATAAATATTACCATGGTTCTTAAACATATAAAGTATACATCTACAAAAAACACAGAAGGTAAAAATATATATGCGAATAAAAATACAGATATATAGAATGGCCTATCAAAAAGGTAAATACAATCGACTAAAAATTCTAAAGCGTGTCATGCTACTAAAAATCTAAATAAAATGAAATAAAATATCAATCGACTGAAAATTTTTGCTTTAGTCCCCATACACAAAAAGTATGTCCAAAAAGTTCAATTTATAAAAATGTAGCCTTTCGACGGAATAAGAACATAAAAGAATTATTGACCTCTATATCTGACTCCAAGAAAACGAACATTGGAGTATCTGCACGCTGTACGTTAAAGAACAGCCGCAAGAGAGGTAAGCCCTGTTCGTTGTGCAACAACATGAGTGAAGTGAATACCATCAAAAATCATAATAGACATGTTATGATTTATACAGAAGGGGGAACCTGCAAAGATTCCCATTTAGTGTACGCTGCAGAATGCACGAAACACAACTTGATTTATGTTGGTTGTACAACAGAACAATTAAACAAAAGGTTTAATGGGCACAGATTCGACGTCAGGCACAAGAACAGTAGTTCAACAGAACTTGCTGAACATTTCGTTTCAAGCGGCTGCAATTTTGAAGAAGATTTGAAAGTGCACATTCTCAAAAAATATTCTGAATGTACCCCACTTTCAGTTCTCAGAATGTATGAGGAGAAATATGTTTGCGGGTTATTGACATCACGCCCTGGAGGAATGAATAAGATGATAGGAGAATATCATCAAATTTATACAAAACTGTTTGATTGAATATTCTTCTTTCTCTCTTTTTCTTTTCTTTTTCTGTCGTCTTCCTTTTTCTTTCTTTCTGCTTATTAAAAAACTGACAAAAACTGATGATGTCATTCCATCAACGTATGGACGCTGGTTACTCTCGTTCATAGTTTACGTTTGGTTTCTGAAATTTTGAATTTTCAATCACCTTTTGGTTTGAACTTGAGAAAGACAGACGTTCTGTCGAAGTATTGTTCAAAGAATAAAACATCTATACAATCGAATCGCACTCTTCGTCTTGACTATTATTAGTGTTATTATTAATATTATAATTATCTTTAAAGACATGTGTACTCATTGCAGAGTTTTCTCCCTACCAGTTTACATTCTTTTCCATCCTTACTAGGACTTCCATTTATGTAAATTTTATGGTTAGCCACAGTTAGACTGGACATATTATAAGAGCAACTCATATTGATCTTATTTACTCTATTGCTTTCAGACAGTATGTAATTACAATTGTCATCATTATATTTAGAGAGATATGCTATTTTTTCTCTCTATAAACCAACCCAAGCTAGAGCTTCATTATTGTAATTAGTATTTTGATTTAAAATGTAGTTAGTGGAGAGCAATGATATACGGGAGGATACTCTATTTACTATATAACATATGACAGCTTTTGGATGATTTGAGAAGTGATTTACATAATTAAGATGCTGATTTGGTTTATGGACAGGTTTAGAGAGACTTGTAGTAAGGTCTAAAGTAACATCTAGGAAGTTTATTATTTTACAGTTGTCATCAAATGTAATAGGCAAACCTACATTCTTAAAATATCTAATAAGTTTTTTCTTAGTTCTAATATAGTCAACATTATTGGAATTACATATTGTGAGCAAAACATCATCCCTAGAAAGACCACCTTCAAGATTATGAAATTCGTCTTTCATATAATATAATAAGTATACCCTCATGAGATCTGTGACTTGCACAGAGTCATTAGATCCCATGGTGATATCAGAATTATTTTGCCATGTTTTTCTAGTCCAGAACTTATCAGTGAATTTAATAATCATTCTCTTGGCTACATGAATAATATCATTAAAGTTCTTCATAATGAAAATAAGTCCTTTGTTTAGATGTATAGGCAAGATGAAAGTATAGTAATTATCAATATTGAATCATAAGAGCTTAACATTTATTTTACATAAGTAAGCATATTATTGTAAAATTCAAGCATGATCGTTGCCAGGCCCATGGATTGTCTCCCATGCTGGTGACACGTGAAAAGCACCATTCGAGTGTGATCATTGCCAGCGTTGCCTTACCAGCACATGTGCCGGTGGCACATGCGAAAAACGATATTTCAGCATGATCGTTGCCTGTGCCGCCGGACCAGCTCCCATGCAGGTAGCACGTAAAAACACCGTTTGAGTGTGGTCGTTGCCAGAACCGCCTGACTGGCCTTCGTGCTGGTGGCACGTAAAAAGCACCCACTACACTCTAGGAGTGGTTGGCGTTGGGAAGGGCATCCAAGTGTAGAAACTTTGCCAGATCAGATTGAGCTTGGTGCAGCCTCTGGCTCACCAGTCCTCAGTCAAACCGTCCAACCCATGCTAGCATGGAAAGCGGACATTAAAGGATGATGATGATAATATATATATATATATATATATATATATATATATATATATATATATATGAATTTTTTATCATTATTATTATTATTATTATTATTATTATTATTATTATTATTATTATTATTATGTAATCTATGTAGGAAAACACACTTGAAATTTATGTGAGACTAGATTAACAGAGCCATAAATGATGATGGCAGATGTTTTAATAAACTTTCTGATATGTTTAACATTTTGGTTTGTATGTACAAATATTTGATTTTTCCAGTTGGAGGTGTTGCTGAAAAATGTACACCATGAAAGTTACAAGAGACTGTATGAAAATGTAAATAAAAATACCAAAAGAGCAGTAAATAAAAAAAATAAAAAATATACAGATTTGATTACTTTCAATATGTTCACTATGTTGTAGATAGGGATCTACATGTTATTTTATACTGATATTTTCCACAATCAATACTCCACCTAATTTCATAAATTTTATACATGTACATGTATTCAAAACCACCAGGGTCTTACACACAGATACCATACATCTTCAAAGGTTTTCAAGGAACAATAGGTTTAGTTTATGCAAAAGCTGTTCGTTTGCAACATATCTGACATATTATCCATACAAAAACTACAACTGTTTATTATAAGTGTCATTGTTCATGCTCACTGCAAAAGTTCCTGAAGAGCAATGTTTCTTGTATAGACATGAAGAGGCAGCAACACACCTTAACATTCTGAACTTTCAATCTGTAATTTCAATGTATTTCTGTTTGTGTTTGTATTTTTTGTGCCTAAAGCTAAAAAATATGTGCATGCAGTGTCATAAATAAATAAGATAAAGTTGAGTATATAATACCTCTCAATAAGCTGAATAATGGAATACAGTGGAATATATGAATAATCAATAGTGGAATAAGTGTATATACAAATACACATAGCATATTAAATACATATTGATGATATATTGTATATTATATATATATATATATATATATATATATATATATATATATATATATATATATATATATAGAGAGAGAGAGAGAGAGAGAGAGAGTGTGTAGTATATTGCCACTTAAGTGTGGCTGACCCCTAGGGGTGGATGTTACTGTTGTTTTTAGCCCCAGGAGGACATCTCCTCCAGCTGGCTTATCGACACACTACTGTGTCCTGTTTGCCAAGGGAAGTTATCCCTCCCATCATGATCTGTAGCACGAACGGACCCGGGTTTCAGGGTTATTTCCCTTCGTCAGCGTCCGATAGCCACTGATCTTTGATGAGAGAGACAAAATCTTGGCAATCTTATATCTACTTTTCCAGTGAAATTCTTCACTGATATCGAAAAGGTGAAAACAAGCAATGTTAATTCTCTAAATGAAGTATTAACAGTAACTGCACGATAAAGTGTAGTATATTGCCACTTAAGTGTGGCTGACCCCTAGGGGTGGATGTTACTGTTGCTTTTAGCCCCAGGAGGACATCTCCTCCAGCTGGCTTATTGACACACTACTGTGTCCTGTTTGCCAAGGGAAGTTATCCCTAACTGTATAAACTAAAAGTTGGAGGGGGATGGGCTAAACTACCTGCATCAACTTGCTATAAAAGCGGGTGGTAATTTTACTTTGTCCTTATTCTTAGTGCAAGTTTTGAAGAGTGCAGTTTGATTTTAACAGTTATTTTTTCAAAGCTATAATGGAAGTGATAAAGGAGCATATTCGGGATATTTTGCTTTATGAGTTCAATCAATCATTCAATCAATCAATCAATCAATTAATCAATCAATCAATCAATCAATCACTCAGACAGTCTATCTATCTATCTATCTATCTATCTATCTATCTATCTATCTATCTATCTATCTATCTATTTATCCATCTATCTATACCCCTTCGGGTAGATGGCAAAATACAAACCCCTTCGGGTAGATGGCCCTCCTCGATCTGTAGAAAAGGCGTGGGTAGTAACTCTATAAGATGCACCCAGTGCAAGCTATGGACACATAAGAGGTGCAGCAATATCAAAGGAAGGTTAACTAGGAAGTTAGTTTTCGTTTGTAGCAGATGTTCAGGAGCTATAAACACTGTGAATGTGCAGAAAACAACTTCTGCTACATTCCAGGGAGAAAAACTAGAAGTGGTTGATAGCTTTCGCTATCTTGGTAACCAAATTAGTAGTGGGGGTGGGTGCGCTGAAAGCGTAGCTGCTAGTGACAAAGGGCCTCTCACTCAGAGTAAAAGGTAGACTGTATGACACGCGTATGAACAGCCATGCTTCATGGCAGTGAAACATGGGCTGTGACTGCTGAGGACATGCGTAGGCTTGCAAGGAATGAAGCCAGTATGCTCCGATGGATGTGTAATGTCAGTGTGCATACTAGACAGAGTGTTAATACCTTGAGAGAAAAGTTGAACTTACGAAGCATCAGTTGTGGTGTGCAAGAAAGACGATTGCGCTGGTATAGTCATGTAGCAGGAATGGATGAGGATAGCTGTGTGAAAAAGTGCCACACCCTAGCAGTGGAGGGAACCTGTGGAAGAGGTAGGCCCAAGAAGACCTGGGATGAGGTGGTGAGGCACGACCTTCGAACATTGGGCCTCACCGAGGCGATGACTTCTGACCGAGACCTTTGGAAATATGCTGTGCGGAAGAAGACCTGCTAAGCCAAGTGAGACCTAAATCGAAGGCCTCAGGCAGCCCACTTATAAGTACCTTCCTTCATTGGACACTAAACTCCGCTTGCGAAGACCTGTTGAGGCAAGTGAAATCGAAATCGAATTAAATTCGACGACTGGCACCCATGCCAACGTCGTCTCCTTCATTGGAAACGAAACTCTGCTTGCGAAGACTTATTGGGGCAAGCGAAAGTGAAACCGTCAATGGGCTTGCGAAGACTTATTGGGGCAAGCGAAAGCGAAACTGTCAATGGGCTTGCGAAGACTTATTGGGGCAAGCGAAAGCGAAACCGTCAATGGCACCTGTGCCCAGCATCGCCTTCCTAGCACTTGTGCCAGATGGCACGTGTAAAGACATTCGAGCGAGATCGTTGCCAGTGCCGCCAAACTGGCTCCTGTGCATGTGGCACGTAAAATACACCATTTTGAGCGTGGCCGTTGCCAGTACCGCCTGACTGGCCTTCGTGCCGGTGGCACATAAAAGCACCTACTACACTCTCGGAGTGGTTGGCGTTAGGAAGGGCATCCAGCTGTAGAAACTCTGCCAAATCAGATTGGAGCCTGGTGTAGCCATCTGGTTCGCCTGTCCTCAGTCAAATCGTCCAACCTATGCTCGCATGGAGAGCGGACGTTAAACGACGATGATGATGATATATACACAGACATATATATGCATGCATGTATGTATGTATGTATGTATGTATGTATACATATATAAGAGGAATAACCACCAAGGTCGATTCCTAATATGCTAGAAGACACCAAATCGTCTAACCATGAAGAATAGACGATTTGGCGACTTCTTCTAGTATATTACAAATCCATCTTGGTGGTTATTCCTCTTATATATGTATGTAATATAATTTCTTAATTGGCGGTGCACCAGCGTGGCCGCAGCTCTGAGCTGAAACTACAGCAAAAAAATCATTGGATTTTTTAAGTATGCTAGGCCACTGGTTTAAATTGATATTAATTAATTAATTAATATTAATTTCTACCCTCATTATTTAACTTTATGTATGTTATCAATCAGTTTCTAACATAGATTCAAGGCTCCTTCATTGGAACTTTTATCAACATCATCTAGGTATTTGTGCATATGTGTGTGTGTGTGTGTGTGCAGTATTTGGTGTTAGTGTATGCGCAGATTTGTATGTCTGTTTTATGTATGCGTTTTTATGTCTAGATGCATGCATATGTATTTATGTGCTAAATTTTTGGAAAGTTTTACATATCTTTACAGTTCCATTGATGGCTTAATCAGCCTTTTTCTTTCAGGTTTTGAGAACCCTAATTTTTCCAGGTTTTTGTTGAGGCAGTTCGTTACATATCACAATGCCCCAACAATCACGGGTATGAATCTGAACTTGTAGTCTGGGTGGAGTATCTGCAAATGTCTCAGTAGCTCGGCGTAGTTGTTCTCTTTTTCTCTAATCTTTAATGGGATGTTGACATCCGCAGGACAGCTGATTTCTACTACTGTACAAAGTTTCTCTTCTCTGTCCCAGATTACTATATCCGGTCTATTATGTATGTATGTATGTATGTATGTATGTATGTATGGATGTATGTATGTATGTATGTATGTACGTACGTACGTATGTATGTATGTACATATGTATGTATGTATATAAGTGTGTGTGTGTGTGTGTGTGTGTGTGTGTGTGTGTGTGTGTGTGTGTGTGTGTGTGTGTGTGTCTCCTTGTTTCGACACGAAATATATTGATTCTAGTTTTTTTGCCTGATGTGTCATGTTACATGTATGTATATAAGTGTGTGTGTGTGTGTGTGTGTGTGTGTCTCCTTGTTTCGACACGAAATATATTGATTCTAGTTTTTTTGCCTGATGTGTCATGATACATGTATGTATATAAGTGTGTGTGTGTGTGTGTGTGTCCTTGGTTCGACACGAAATATATTGATTCTAGTTTTTTTGCCTGATGTGTCATGTTA